>NC_079891.1:1717685-2017685 GCF_024868665.1 Triplophysa rosa
CCATATAGTCACTATAGTATTCAATAGTGTTCCTATGGTAAAATGATCAACTGGAGTAAATACTTTAGTATACTATGGTATTTTAAGGTTAAAAACATTATAGTTTTTACTACAGTTTACTATAATAAATGTACACTATAGTATGTTTTCATGTGGGACAACAAGTCCCATGTTTATGGTGTCTGTCTCTGTCGATTCTCTCTGAACATTGTGGGAGATTTGAAGGGTTGTGCAGTCATAAACCTCACGAGACATCACGCCACTGATCTCTGTGTATGTGAAAGATCATTCAGACACTTGATTTAAATATTTACTACTCTCTTATCTACATCGTCTCATCGGAGTGCCATTCATAACCAATAAACACACACACATCGTTAGACTTTCCATTTACTCGGTTGTCTTTAGTCAATGGGTGCATAAATGTGTGTGTAAATAAACCGCTGGGACAGGTTCACGTCAATATTAAATATCACATTCATCTCTCATCATAAAATGTATAAAATATGACGAATGTAAATGCTATAAAATCAATGATTCATTGATGCGCTTCATACGTACATTTATCATATTTTAAAGTCAACCTATAATCTGTATTAATAATTCAAACAAAATGTACTAAAATAGGACAAATATGATCAATGCATCAAATGATTCTCAATAATCAGCAAATCTCGTCTATGCACAAACTTCGAGCACCTTGTGAATATTCTGCAAAGCAGACACGAAATAAACGCCAACCGGTCAACAGGACAAAATTAAACGACTAATAAAATGTCAACAAGGCGCTTTGACAAATACTCAGGATAAAAGCATCCGCTAATTGAAGAAATGTAAATGCAAATGCTCCAGGTCACAAAAATGAACCCTGGTTTTACTATAGTAAAAATGTAGCAATGTTTTTTTTCTGGCAGATTGATCATCATTTGTATGATCAAAGTTTTACTACAAATCCCATGTTTAAACAATGCAGTAAAACCGTAGTTAATTTGAGATTACCGTACAGTAACAGTGCTTTTTTTTGGTTAATTTCATGAGGGACATGCAAACAAACGGTGTCATGGAGAATAAAGCTCATGCGTGGTCCCGTCAGCAGTGGAGCAGGTGTACCTTAAAAATGGGCATCTGTCCGCTGTGAGCGTGTGATGTATCCTGTAGACGTCTCCTTCAGTGTCTTTGTCCTTTTGGAACGGTTTAATCTCAATCAGACTCTCCGCTGTCTTAATCTGCACTGATCTGTCTGTCTGGACCTGCTTCACACTCCACACGCCGATTCATCCCGAGTTACACTACATTATTCGCTGCAGTCTGCGCGTGAGCGTGTGTGTGCGTGTGTGTGTGTGTGTGTTAGCAGCTGCATGTGTGCCAGTGAACGACTGGAGAGAGAAAGCCAGTGAGCGAGAGAGAAGACAGGAGGGCTGCCCATGCCCTCTCTCTCTCTCTCTCTCTCTCTCTCTCTGGAGACGGGCCCCTGTCCCGCTCCGTGTGCTGTTATTTTTAGAAGCGGCCGAGCCATGAATCAAAGTGTCACAAAAAGCAGCAGCACATGTCACACATGCGACGGTACATCAGAGGTTCCCTCAGTCCCAGATTTCATCAGAGAAACTGCAGGATGTTTTGTTTTTGTCGGCCCATTATCAAGGGGGTTTGTACACCGTGTTCTCATAAACGGGGGTTTTATGACTGCTACAGTATGTGTTATTGTGAGACGCATCCTCTAATATGATTTGTCAGCAATAATGAAGAAAGATGAAGCCACCTGATCTCTGATCCACGCGATGCAAAACTGAAGTAAGGTCGCGTAACATATTAGAAGTCACATCTCTGTCCGCTCGATCGATCTGGTGTCTCATTACTTTTTGTTTTTTGAAAGAACAGTGCTCACAAACACCTGCGAGAATGAAAAAAGTCGAAAAGATCGAATGTCTGTTTTTTTTAACCTAAATGGAGATTTTTTTGTTTGTCAGCATCATGCAATGACATTTAAATGGTGCTTTCAGGTGGGACATTGACTTGAACACCTGCCGAATAACACAGGTTTTGTGAAATGGCTAATAGCGTTCACTCATGATCTGCACATTTAAGGCAAAAAACAAAAAAAGCAAATTACTTGCTGCAATAAACAGAGCATCAAAACTCAGTCATTATTTATTCTCCCTCTTGTGGTTGTAAATCTGTGTGTGAGTTTTTCTTCAGTGGCACTCGAAAGAAGATATTTTGAGAAATGTCTCAGGGGTTTGTGTTCATACACTGGAAGTCAATGGAGTTCAATGTTGTTTGGTTATCGACATCTCTCAAAATATCTTCTTTTGTGTTCTGCAGAAGTAAGTCAGACAGGTTTGGAATGAGGGTGAATAAATCATGGAGTTTTTTTTGGAGAGGAAAAGAGAGAATTTTTTTTATAAATGAATAAATATTGGTTACATTGCAACACATGGCACACATCCAGGCTAAACACACACATTTCTATTGACGAGTGTAAACAAATGAGGAATCAATTACACAACAACAATCCACAGGCTTTCGTAATCGTTTATCAGCGTTGGGCCATGGGTTAAAAAAAGTCTGAGAGAGCCGTCGCTGTTCTCATTTTTCTTCATAAACTAATCAGACTCATTAGGTTGAAGATTTATGTTTGTTTTTGGGCTGTCCCACTCCTCAAGTTGTGTTGTAAAATCAAAGACCAGACGTCATACAATCATTTATTTCTGCTCAACACACCTGCATGAGCACACGTTTACTTCTCATCTATCTTACACATATTGTGTTCTTCACCTGCAGAGACGTGTGTGTGTGTGTGTGTGTGTGCGTGTGCGTGCGTGTGCGTGTGTGTGTGTGTGTGTGTGTGCGTGTGCGTGTGCATGTGCGTGTGCGTGTGTGTGTGTGCGTGTGTGTCTGTCCACCCACTCTAGTGTGACTGACAGATTTTCCCTGGTGTCCAGTATGACGCAAAACCGGTCAGTCAGTGAGACAATCGAGTGGTCAGGGGTTATTTTTAGCCTTTTCCAAGACTGCAAAACAATGTTTATATATGATTTCTGAAGATAAAACACGACATCAAAGACAAGGCATCTCATGAAGTTCCCCATAGGTCACCAATGAAAGCGTTCCGCTTTAGAGGAACTGAGGTGTAAATCTTTGTGACATGCACCTGTATGTGCCGAGAATTCTGCAGTAGGCCAGAAAATTGATTTGCATGCACACAAAGTTCCTGATTTACTTTCCCAAATAAAGGGTTTTAATGATCCTGCGCGAACTGAGAAGTTCCGCATGCACTTTATAGCCGTGCTGTGGGTGGGGAAAAAATGTGCACATAGAATGGACACACCTGTGCTATGTGTTTATAAAACATACAGTTCCAATATCTAATATGTCATCATAATTTCGTTTTCATTTCGGTTACCCTTTTGGCATGTTTTTGTCATTTAAACAAACAGATCTGTTTCTTGCAACCAATTAAAATGATAGTTCGCCTAAAAAAAGATGCAAACCAAAATGTGTTAAATCTTGATCTTGGCTAAAATCAAATCATTAATATATAGCCCATTTAATAAAACACGACAATAGCATCTTTCATTGGTCACGAGTCACACAAGGACCAATGAAATATGATGTCATCGATGTCACATCATATATAAGTGAAGTCATTTACTAGCATTCTATGTTTAAGAGCAGACAAAACATTAAAAAGTCCTTGTTGTGTTCTCCAAATAGATGTTTGGGTGAACTTACTCTATTCTGATTGGTTAACAATAGATGTTTCATCTCAAAAGTAACATAAAACAGCACTAAAGCAAAGTCGAAGCGATGAATTATGAGCCTAAATAATAATCAGTATCATATTCTTAACCCGTCCTCAAACCCTCAGCTGACTTTATTATTTCCGTTCCCTTTCATCATTAAAGCTTCTGTTCACAAGATTCTGTCCACTATGCTTTGGCAATCTTGGGGTGAAAAGCAAAGGCAGCTGAATAAATTTGCCTTTGACTCAGTTCCTATCTCTGGAGACTGTAATGCACTTCAGATGCTCTTTCCAGAAGCTCTGCTCTCTGTGTTTAACAGCATCAGCAGCAGCAGCGAGTACAGCGGGAATAAAGCGCTCGCTGTGCAAACACTCTGAGTAACTCCAGGAATAGAACTTGTGTTATGCAAGCGAGAGGACGAGAGCACAAACCCATCAGGTGATAGTGTGCGTGATTGGGAAAGAGGTCAAATGCCAACGAAAGAACCTAATAACCATCGCTCCGAATCAGATATATAATCCTGAGCTCGACGGGATCAAGAGCGTTGCCGTCAGTGTCTACACAGCAAAAATGAGCTTTGAATGTGAAAAAAATCAATCTACCTGAGATTTTAGAGGTGTATTTTCATGAGTATTTCAACTTTTTTAAATATCAACAATTTCAAGATTTATCCGTTTGTGTGTTCCTGGGACTTGTACCCATGATCATTGAGCTGCTAACACAACGCTGTTCTTGAAGCTACACACTGTTAAAACAGGTGTAGAGGTTTTATTCGATGTTGCTTCTCTTGAAAATCTTGTTTTAAACTTTTTTAAGACACAAGTCCTGCCTCCGGTTGCCCTTTCTTTCCTTCTGCATCAGTACAATGTAGAGATGATCAGCGCTTGAAGTGGGAAAAGAGGTTCCGGTACTCTCTTGTGCACGTTGCCATATGCACATTATTACCTCATTTGAAATTTCTAGAACGAAAAAACTGTATTTGAACATTGCTGGTACAACATTTATTTACTCAAGGAACCATTTGCCAAATAACTGATTTAACAATGTTGAATACAAATTTGACCAAACATAGTCATTTAATTACCTGTGATAATAGTTCTGCAGTCTATTGAATTTATCTGTTAATTAAATCCGTCATATCTTATGCCTTATGGATGCTGTTATGTTTCTAGGCATGTCAAGTCTAACATGCATTACATTACGTGACAAAAACCTAAGTTTTCATTTAAAGTCACCATGAAATCAAACAGGAAAATTCCAAGTGTTTTACACAGTGTTGCAGTGATTCTTATAAATGATTATTTTTTCAAAATTCATCCGCACTTGAAATTTTCAATCAAAAACATTAAGCTCCTCCCCCTCTCAACAACAACTCTTCACCACATGACGTCAGCAACAAAAGAGGTAGGACTATACTGACTGTCCAATGGCCAGGCATTGTTAGCCCTCCCCTCCAGGCCCAACTTACAACAAACCAATCAAAAAGGGAAGGGTAAAATAAAGCCCCGCCCTACATTTATCAAATTTCAGAAGCCATTTCACTCGGCTATACATCACAATATGGAAAAGAAGTCAATCGCAACTTCCGTTTCATGGTGACAAACAGCAGAATTCGCAAAAGAGAAGTAGTTTGCATCTCTGAAATCTTACCTTTTATTATTATTTTTATTGCAAAACATTGTTATGTTTGCCTTCTCACATCTCACTACACAGCCATCCTGAGCGCCCGCCTCCCAACAGTCAAGTTCAAGTCAGTGTCTTCTTCAATTTGATTGGCTGAACGTTGTGCCTTTTTTGGTTTTATTGGTTTAAATGCTGCTTGGCCTCTGTAATTTGACTGGCTGGAATTTTTGCAAACCCTGTTTGATTAGTCAATCTGTTGAAATTGGGTAGCTCCGCACCAAAGACACGAGATGGATAGTCTGCAATCTTCAGCCAAAAAATCACAACGGCTAATGCTAATGCCGTGGCTCCAGCAAAACGCAGGAAAGGAGACCAAAGCGTACCGGCACGTACCGGCCCACTTCAAGCACTGGAGGTGACAGTGAATATCAAAATAATGCTATAAATACCAAAAATATATGTACACTGAAAAACAAGCGATAAACGCTGAAATACACTGAAAGCTCTAAAGCACCACAGATTTTCACTTTCTCTAAAGCTCGGTGGATTTATTTGAACAAGCCACAGCCAGAAGTAAAGAAATCTGAGAGTTTTAAAAGAAATTTTCACACTAGCATCACCAAATGTAATAGCAGAAAAGCTTTACTGATCACTCCCCCGTCTGCCATATCTTCAGACAAACAGACGGTCCCGTCCCAAACTCAAATCATTCAGCTAATGTTGGAGTGTCGGGATGCTCAAACGAACAGCTCAGTATATTTTTCATTGGGTTTAACTGAAAAGGATCTTACGCTGAATAATATCACGGCACAGAAGAAATAAAACAGACCCAGTGTTTGGTCTGGCAGTTTATATGGATGTACAGAATTCTGCAGCAGTCGCATAAAACATTGCTGATGCTCTACTACTAAAACTGCATCAGACACACTGGAAACATAAACACAAATCAACAATGATCTAATAAAAGCACAGAATAGCCGGATCGGATGTAGCCTTTACCAGTCTCACTGTTCCTCATCCCTCCGGATTCAGTCACCAAATATCTGTCAACACATCTGTCTTCCTAAAACACTGCTCTGTCATGAACCTTAAAATATGTTTTATTCACTTTTGGTTGTTTATCTGATCATTGGAGCACCTTTAATGTTTCATATTTGTCATCCTCATCCAACAGTTAGACATTACTTGTTATGCTTGGATGGTTGTTTGTCTTAATGAAGGCCTATCATCCATGAGTCTGTCCATGTGCCTCTGGGAAAACCGTTTTCCAAAACATGAGCCAATTACTGAAATTCTCACAGTTAATATGTCAAGTGGAAACTACAGATATGACACAAAGCCAGCAGTGAACGTGTCACGAAATCACGATCACGAATATCAGACTGACACTCAATTCTTTATTATACAGCGATCTGACTCAAGCAGCAGTAATCCAGAGCTGGACGAAGATGTTTTTAGGCTCGGAGTATCAAGGTTTAATTACAGCTTCTGTATGTCAATTAATTAAAATTGAAAAGGTCTGTCACTGAAAAATACATCTGAATTTTAACATAAAATTAAGAAAAGAATGAAGACAGCTAAACCATAAGAGAGAACAAAATATGATGTTGGCAGCTCAACCGAATAAACAGATCAAATTGCCATAGCTACACAATACTTAAGAAACCCACAAACCCCCTGTACTACCGACAGACCTGTCTCTCTCCTCCCATTTATTGCAAAAACACTTGAAAGGGCAGTTTCAACCAGGTGTCGTCCTACCTATCCCAGAATAAACTACTGGATGACAAGCAGTCTGGCTTCAAAACAAACCACTCCACTGAGACTGCACTGCTATCAGTCACAGAAGCACTGCGGCTAGCCAAGGCAGAATCTAAATCCTCGGTCCTGATTCTGCTAGACCTATCGGCAGCGTTTGACACTGTCAATCAGCAGATACTGCTAGCAACCCTGTCATCTCTAGGAATCTCAGGTGCTCCTCTCTGCTGGTTCAAATCCTACCTCTCCGGCAGATCCTTCAGGGTGTCATGGAGGGGCTCGCTGTCCACTGCTCACCACATGGTCACTGGGGTCCCTCAGGGCTCGGTGCTTGGACCGTTGTTTTTATCCATCTACACCATCTACATCCATCATACGGGCACACGGTTTCTCGTATCACTGTTATGCTGACGACACCCAGATCTACATCTCATTTCACCCAGACGATACCACTGTAGCAGCTCGCATTACAGCCTGCCTAGAAGACATCTCGGCTTGGATGAAAGAGCATCACCTCCAGCTGAACCCTGCCAAGACAGAACTACTCGTGTTTCCGGCACACCCCACGGTGCAGCACGATCTCACCATCCAACTTGGAAATACCACAATCACTCCTTCCAAAACAGCCAGTCATATTTGATGAACAGCTGTCCTTCAATGATCACATTGCAAAGACAACGCGGCCATGCCAATATGCCTTATTCAACATTAGAAAGGTTAGACCCTATCTCACTGAGTATGCAGCACAACTCCTTGTCCAGGCCCTGGTAATCTCAAGGTTGGACTACTGCGATGCTCTCCTTGCTGGTCTTCCTGCAAAGGCTATCAAACCACTCTAGCTGGTTCGGTACGCAGCAGCACGCCTCGTCTTCCAAGAGCCCAAAAGGGCTCATGTGACGCCCCTTTTCATCTCTCTCCACTGGCTACCGGTTGAAGCCCGTATCAGATTCAAGTCACTAATGCTTGCCTACAGGACTATCACTGGATCTGCACCGGCATACTTTCACACCCTCTTACACCCCATCAAGATCCCTGCGTTCAGCAAACCAGTGGCGTCTTGTACTGCCTTCTCATAAGGGCAGTAAATCGCTTTCCCGCTCAAAGCTTTAGTCGCTTTGGATAAAAGCGTCTGCTAAATGACTAAATGTAAATGTAAATATATATCTTGATTTTTTTTGTACTCTGCTCTATGATTCTTTACAAAAAATCGATTTCTTTAACGGTGTACAAATGCACACATTTTAAATGCCCAAGTTAAAGAAAATGTCAAATTAAGACAAAATATAGTCACAATATATCGTGTCGGACATAAACATCTCAAGGTGTCCCGAGTCTGTTCTTCGTCAACTTTAGTGTGTAAACTTTAACTGTTATTCTGTCTTTGGATGTGAAGTGATATTGGATATTTGTTTGCTAAATACTTTAGCAGATGTTTAGTGATGATGTTTGTTAGAAGTGAAACTGTGGTTAGTGAACAGTTACTGACCTGCATTTGACCACTGAACCCATCAGTGATGTCGCTACATGCCGCTGTATTTTCACGAAGGAGTTTTCATTCCGCGTGCGTTTCTCTCTTCCCTATTCCCCACTCGACGCGTCTTCTCCGCGCTCTGTACATTTTAAACCTAACTAACTGCGTTTCAACTGACGCGTTGTGAGCAAATGTTTTCTGTTCATTCGTGTGGAAGCGCGTCACGCAGTCGAAGGGACTTTTGGGATTTACGGCGCGGGAAATCTCAGCGCTCTGGCGTTTGTGAGCGGCGCGAGCGTGTTTCTGTGTAAACGTATGCCGAAGAAGCGCGCGGGCAAATTATCAGAACTAGAGATTATTTATGTATTATTAAATGCATACTCTGGAAATAATCTTTTGTGTGCATTATGGAGTTATGATGTGTTATACGTGAAATGTTAAATTTATGAGGATTTCCATTTGCCTTTTTGAATAAATAATGTTAAAACAATGACGAAACACATTTGAAATACACATCCACTGTGTGGGATAGGGTATTTCAAGAACTAAATTAATTTAAACAATACAGACGTAAGAAAAACACGTTTTGGGAATAGTTTGTCAAATTAAAGCTTTTAAGATCGCCTAGAGATGTTTTTTCGTCTTTCTTTCATGGTGTCTGTGCACATTTTAATTGAACTGACTTGCCGTTTAATCATGTAAAAAGTTCGGATGTCAATTTCTTTCTTTTTTGCTCGAAGCTTTGAAATATTTCTAAACAGGCGCTAGATCTCCAACCCTGTTCCTGGAGAGCTGAGCTACCCTCCTGCAGACTGCAGCTTCAACCCTGTCACAACACACCTGTTTATAATTAGCCGCAAGGTGTGCTTGATTCGGGTTGGAGCTTAAATTTTCAGGACGGCAGCTCCAGCAGGAGCAGGGCTGGGGATCCCTGAGGAATGAATAACGTTACTGACAATCGGCAGACCTTGAACAGTAAAAATAATATATGAAATATATGACTGTAGATGTATTCAGGTAACTATTTAACAAGTAAATGGAAAAACTTAACAATTGCTGGACTAATTTACTCAAATGATTAGTAAGATCTCACGTAAAAGTCCTGGGGAATTTTTGACACGCGTTCATTGCGTCATCATAGCGCGTCAGCAGCAGTATCCGGCCGCATCAGAGCGCGACATGGCCGCTTCCACAGCGCTGACACGCAATGCGTGGGTCTGTGCTGTTCTCTTGCTGGTGTTTCTGGTGACTTCGGTGTCCGCGCTCATTGAAGGACTGTACTGCGGGACCCAGAGCTGCTATGACGTGCTCGGCGTGTCTCGCGACTCCGGTAAAGCCGAGATCGGACGCGCGTACCGACAGCTGGCCCGGAGGTTTCACCCGGACAAATATCAGCCCGGAGTGGCCGACGAGAGCCGCGAGTCTGCGCAGGAAAAGTTCCTGCTGATCGCCACCGCATACGAAACACTTAAGGTAAACAGAACTCCGAGCTTTTGGGTTTAAATCTCTTTCAAGCTCAGGTGACTTCAGACAGTCTGGATCTGAAGCTGTCACCACATAGGCATACAAACATCCTGGGCTGTTTCCTCCAAATTACTAGTCACTTCACTAGTCAGTTGTCACTTCAATATATATTTTTTAATGAACTATAACAAAATATTACAGATTTACATAACAAAATGGCATACAATATAAATTCAACATTTTTTTTAAAAGGACATTGGCACAGACGAATAAGACAACAACTATAACACAAAAAAATAAATAAATACAAAGATAAATAATAATGAAAAAAAAACTAAGAACAATTAAACACTTTAAATAAACACCATAGTATTAAATATAGATCATACAAAGGGGAAAATATTATCATAAATTATTTTTATCAAATAGATCTAATAGTATTCTAGTTTTTTTAACCTTTGTTTTTGGCAGAGTTTTTATGTATTGTCTTAGATAATTTTTAAATACAACAAACGGGGGGTGATTTAAAAAACCTACATTTGTGAATAACACTTTTTGCTAGCAAAAGTAAATTGTTAATCAAAAAACATTTTTCGATCATCTTCTTCATAGTTGCCATACTTAATATCTATAAAAGAAAGACTCTCTTCAACCACCTTTTTCTCCTTTAACCATAATTGGAAATTTTCCCAGAGTGCACTAGAATATTTGCAATTAAAGAAAATATGATCTGTATTTTCTGGAAATAAATTACAAAAATTACAATGTATTGTTTCAACATTAAATCTAATCCTTAGAAACTCTCCAGATGGGTGTATATATATATTTATATCATTTAAAATCTTAAAATGAATTTCTTTAATTTTAGGATGAACTGGGAACTTTAAATAAGTGGTTCTAATATGTTTAAGTAATTTTTTGTCCACATTGTCACTTCAATATAACCGTGGTCGCAGTAGCTCCTGATGTCATTAGAAGAGACAACAGAATGATTAGAATTGGCCAATCACAGTCGAGTATTCCCGCTACGTAATGGCTGAAAGTTATGGATAATCTTGTGTGTTTCAGGATGAAGAATCACGTAAGGACTATGATTACATGCTGGACCATCCAGAGGAATATTACAGTCACTACTACACATACTACAGGAGAAGACTCGCTCCTAAAGTGGATGTTCGGATAGTGATTCTTGTGACTGTTTGTGCAATCTCGTTGTTTCAGGTAAGAACAACTCTCAATTAAAACTATAAGGCACAATAAATAGGTGTTATCGATAATAGACACCACCAAAATCTGCCGCATTATGGTACGGCTATAAAGATGTGTATGGCGTTGAATGTGGCTCGTTAAACTAGAACTGAGAGTCATAACTTTCCACATTTTTGAGTCAGTATTACAGTTGGTGGAGTAGCTACACAGAGGCCATCAATTACCTGATGACGGTTCCCAAGTATCGCATCCAAGCCACTGAACTGGCCAAACAACAGGGTCTGCTGAATAGAAACAAAGAGAAGGGTAAGAACCGGCGATCCAAAGAGGAGATCCGCGAGGAAGAGGAGCAGATCATCAGAGACATTATTAAAAACAAGATCGACATCAAAGGAGGCTATCAGAAGCCCAACGTCTCCGACATTCTCCTATGTAAAATCATCCTGTTTCCTTATCACCTGTGTGTTTATGTTGCGTGGCACTGCTCGTGGTTTTATCGCTTTTTTCTCCGCGGGGAGGAGTACGGCGAGCAGGAGAAACTTTACCTGATCCGCAGGTACATGAAGATGTCACAGGCTCAGTTCGACAGTCTGGACAGCCACCAGATAGAGGAGTTTTTACAGAAAGAGCTCTGGATCAAAGACAAGTGTGAGGTCAGTTTGAAATGGAGATTTACTTGATTTACTTCTGATGAAATGTTTCTGAAGGTGTTTTGAAATGTATGAATCAGAATTTCCAATAAGAAAATGTGATTCAGCAAATAATAAACTATTCCCAATTTATCCAGTAAACTGTAAGAATATGAAATATACAGAAGTGCTGTTGACTGGTGTGTGATGTGCCTCATGAAACCAGAACTGTCCTGATGTGTGTCCCATTCATGTTTGTCTGCTCTTTCCATCTGTCTGTCTGATCCATCCTTCTGTCTGTCCCATACATCTGTCTGTCTGTCTGATCCGTCCTGCTGTCTGTCTGTCCCATACATCTGTCTGTCTGTCTGATCCGTCCCGCCGTCTGTCTGTCTGATCCATCCCGCTGTCTGTCTGTCTGTCCGATCCGTCCCGCTGTCTGTCCGATCCGTCCCGCTGTTTGTCTGATCCGTCCCGCTGTCTGTCTGTCTGATCCGTCCCGCTGTCTGTCTGTCTGTCCGATCCGTCCCGCTGTCTGTCTGTCTGTCCGATCCGTCCCGCTGTCTGTCTGATCCGTCCCGCTGTCTGTCTGTCCGATCCGTCCCGCTGTCTGTCTGTCCGATCCGTCCCGCTGTCTGTCTGTCCGATCTGTCCGATCCGTCCCGCTGTCTGTCTGTCTGTCCGATCCGTCCCGCTGTCTGTCTGATCCGTCCCGCTGTCTGTCTGTCCGATCCGTCCCGCTGTCTGTCTGTCTGTCTGTCCGATCCGTCCCGCTGTCTGTCCTGTCCGATCCGTCCCTCTGTCTGTCCGATCCGTCTCGCTGTCCATCTGTCTTTTCTCTCCAGTTTTCTGTTTATCTTATCCGTTCCTGTCTGTCTGATCCCTTCCCATGTCTGTATGTCTGATCCACCCAGCTTTCTACTTGTCTGTTTGATCGGCCAGGCTGTTTGTCTGTCTGATCTGTCTGTCTGTTTTGATTGGTCCCGATGTCTGTCAGATCTTTTTTAAGTCACTGTAGTTATCAGTATGTTTGTGTTTATCTGATCGGACCATTCATGATGTGTGTGTTTCAGGTATACAGAGAGGAGCAGGAGGAAGAGATGAAGTTGAAGATGGCCACAGACCCCAGGTGGAAACGCTACAGACGCTGGATGAAGAGCGAAGGACCCGGACGTCTCACGTTCGCTGACGATTGACCTCGCACTCTGTGGCAGGTGTCGCCACACATGGACGTCCAGAAAAACGAGCTGAACACACGCGGCTCTGCGCTCTTGTTTACAACGTGCATGAGATTTCAGTGTGCACATGCCTTTTCACATGATCTCAAGTGAGGGCCATTTGACAGGTTGGTGTTCATGTCTTGAATCGTGGAATAAATAAAACGACTCGCTTAAAACTTGTGGCTTGTTTAAGCAGAAGCAGTCTGGACACGGATAAAAGTGTCACAGCAAACTGTGCTTTTCCCAAATACTATGTTAGTTTGTTTACATCATCGGTTCTGTGGGTCTTAATCTCTATGTGCAAAGTAAAATCATATAGAAGTGTTCAGTGACGGGCTCCGGCGGTGTGTTAAAGCACAGGATTATGAAAGGATTTGAATGGATAGATGTGTGTTTTGGTTGGCAGGATTGTTACAGCAGAAGTTCTGTGTACACGAGCATACCAGAGCCAAAGATGTCATGAATGTAGACGTGACCAGCAAGAGAGGATGAGATGCAATAATAAACCATCATTATTGCATATAATCATCAATGCATTTATATTGTGTTCAGAGATCTAGCCCATAAAACCTTGTTAGAGGGACTCATGACTGTGCCTTCTGTCAATGCCTTTAGAAAATGCAGTTGTTTTATTTATTCTAGCCCCTGTATTGATTTTTCTGCCTGACAATGTTATTAAAATACATATTGTACAGGTTTGACCCAAAAATGAGAATTCTTTCATCATTTCTTCATGTCATACCAAACCTGTATGAGTTTATTCCTTCTTCAGAACACAACAGAAGATATTTTGAAGAATGTTGATAACCAAACAACACTGAACTCCATTGACTTCCATTGTATGAACACAAAACCACTGCGACATTTCTCAAAATATCTTCTTTGGTGTTTCACTGAAGAAAGAGTTGCATGCAGGTTTATAACCACATTAGAATCTCATGGCTTTGATATGACTGCATTTAAGGTATAGTTTTCATCAGTTTGTGTGTGAATGGTTTCACACAGTCTGGTTAGGCATGGTGTTAAAATTTCTACCCGTTGAAACCAAAATGTCTGAAAAAATCCTTTAATATAAAACCTGTGAATGTAACACTGCAACGGTTTCTGAATTTCATTGCAAATCTAAAACTGTAGTACAGATGAAACCCAGGACAAAAGGTCTTTCTCCAAAATTCTATGGATTAGAGATAATGCGCCCCATTAACTTTGCGTCATGGTAAACATTCACCGATAGTCTGGTGATTAATCTCTGGGTAACTATTGCACACACTTGTGGCTAACTGACCAGTGCAGTTCTTTAATCTCTTGTGCTATGAATACACTAAAATATACAAATAAACACCTTACATTATGATCACTTATTATCATTTGACAGGCAAGTGTTTTAAAACAGTATAGTGTATCAGTTACAGAACGATTTTTCAGAATCTATTAATGCATTTCTATAAATAAAACACATTTTTGCAGTAAACAGTCATTGAACGTGCTGGTATTTCTGTGCTCTTCTGTAAATGGACGTTCACATTCAGACATTTGATCTTTGGATCAGTGATGGGGTCAAACATTTGTTAGGTTCAGATCTCGGGGCTTGCTCATTCTCTCCACCACGAGGAAATGGTCCATTAATGGAAGGGTTCCTTTTATAATCCGCTGAAAAACGTTTCGACCTAGATGAAGAAAAAAACATTTGAGGTATTTTATCATTAGAACTTCATCATCACATTAATTTTTTTTAATCTTTTGTGAAGGATGTCGTTCATAGTCAATTCAAAGCTTCAAGTCAGTCGTGTTACAAAAAGTTTATAAGTTTAAGACAATAATTCATGGATCTGCTCTGTGATTTATACAAAATAACTGTAACGTGCAACAACAATACTATGATGTCATTTCTTTTATATCAAGCCATAAATCCTATAAAGTCTTTTAAACTCATACAAATGAATGTAAAGAAATATCATCTGGCGAGAGTATATGTGACCCTGTGTGTGAAACCCAGCTCAAGTCATTTTTTGTGATTTGCTTTTTCAACATCTTTAATATTGTCTGAGTAATGTCATGTCAAAAACTGAAATCACTTTGATGCTCGATATCTCAAAATTAGATTACGAGACCTTATTCATAATCAAAATGATTTTCACAGCCAGTGAAACTGTGAAGTGTTGTGAGAAAGATAGATGCACCTCTGTCAGAAGCTTGGCCTGTACACTAGGATCCTTTTCAAACTCCACCCCGACATCAAGAACCAACACAGGAACCTTCTCCAGGTGCTCGAAATGAACCCTGAAGAACACGAAACCATCAACACAGATGCCGTAATCTTCAAATAAACGGAAGACGTCGTGAACCCCGACAGTAATAAAATAAAGGACCGATACGAGGACTCACTCGGTACTCTTGTTGACAAGCCAGTTTTCATGTCTCGTGTGAAGTTTCTCCAAGTAATCCAGCCGAACGCCCTGTTCCTCTGTCCTGCCCCGTCGCCCTAACCTCTCCATGCACGTCTGAAGAATACAGCATCTCCGTTCAGCTAAAGGAAGGATGCTTACACACCCAATTAAACTTTACATGTGCCATTCGCTTTTATCCGAAGTGCACTCCAGGTATATTTTACGTGTACACTGGGAACTGAACCTGACCTGATGTTGCTATGAAATAATGCTCATCTAACATTACCAAACGTCTCCTCTGGGATAGACAAGGCCTGGCCGTGCACAACATATTAACGAATATCTTACATGTTATGTTTTTGGCATGGCTGCAGTTCTGTAGACCAGCACTGTCTGACGGTTGTGTGCGCACACCTGTGGAGATGCTCGGAGATATATGATGCCTTCCAACTGTATCTGATGACCAAACTGCTCAACGAGAAAGGAATGCCAATCCTGATACACGGCCCACTCCGTTGAGTTTATACAGCGCAGCTCGAACATGTTTAAAGCAAAGATGTACCTGACAGAGGAACAGACACAATTGTTTGATAACAGAAATGAAAGTCGATCTGATGCTGGATTAAAACGGCTCTCACCTGTCGCTGTAGACGGAGCGTTCATACACCTGTACCGGTGTTCCTCTGGACTGAAGTAATCTGGCAGACGGAGGTTCCAGATGCGTCCGCAGGCGACTCATGCACGAGAAGGTCTGGAAGGTGTAAGACCAGCGCTTTGGATCCTGATACATCATCTGTAACAGGTTACTGCTTGACTGCTGGCGACGAGACAATTACGGTACAATTATCTCACAGAGAGTCAAACAATTTAACAGCACTACGGATTAGGGGTGTCACAATATACCGGTATTGACAATAATCATGATTTTAAAATCACGTCACTGTTCCAGAGATGTGTGTGACTGCTGTAGTAGACCGACCTGAGACATGTGATGCACGTTTTGCCATTTGCTGATGGGTTCTGATGTCACCTCCCAGTCCGGTCTGGCATTCTGTAGCAGTCGGGCAAATGTTGACTTCCCCACCGCTTGACACGTTCACAAAGACACACAATTATTACTATCACGCTAATACTGTATGCGTCTGATAATAGACAGATGATCGTTGACACTCACATCTTAAGATAAAATGTACACTACTGTTCGGAGGTTTATGGTCTGATGTTGTTTTGCAGACAAAATTATAATGGTTCAAACATATTTGTTTCTTTTGTTAAAAAGCTAACCTTTATATATAATACAAATAGTTTTGAAGTGACTGGACTGAATAATGAATTAGTATATTCCAATAAGAACTCAGAATAGCTGTGACCTCCTTCGGCACTGTCTACTGGGTGAGACCTCGAGAAGCTTTGCCGAAAAGAGATTCTAACGGCAACAACACTGAAGATTATCAAATATAACATAGGTTTGTCACGCTGTTGAAGAATATCTGAGTTCTGATATCTGATCATTCCTTCAATGCCTCTTATAGTACCTGAAAACAAAAATATAAAAACTCCAGTTGTCTAACTGACGTCTTTTGAGGAGTAATGGACTAGAATGTTTCACTGTGGAAACAGTTGGATGTTTGTACAAATTTTGTACACTTCTGTACTTCTGTACTGTATAATACAAAAAGTTAACTGTGGGACCTCATGCATATGCAAATTAACTCCGCCCACACACACATCAGTAACCGAAAATATTTAAACATGTGCGAGCTTTACGAAAATGAACCGTGGTTTTACTAAAGTAACCCCAGTTTACCAATGATATAGTAAAACTACAGTAATACAAATGGTCGACCGAAACACGTGGTTTATTTTACTAAAATAAAATATTTTACTCCCATTTTATAATGGGAATTCATAAGGTATAGTTAAAAAAAATACGTAAACACCAAAAAACATACCAATATTTCCCTCTATGGAAACTCGCTTTATTCGCAGATTTTGCTGCATGGAGCTGTAAACAGCAGCGCTGGAGAAAAAGCGTCCTATCGTCCTCATAAGCATCGTGATATAACACAACAAAGGACGATATTATAAGCATTCATGTTTATATACAATACAATGTTTCCTCTGGGTTTTTAATGTCAAATCGATGAGGTCTGTTTATAAATTCTTCATAACTAAAACTAATTTTTTTATAAACTCACATTGCAGCACGTTCACTTCCGGTTGAACTCCGTAATTTCAAAATAAGAGTTGTGTTATTTCGCCCTTTCTTTGAGCTTTAAAAAGCGCCACAGACACTCATATGAGGGACCCGGGTTTGCACGCCGTCTCTTACCCTCATGCTCCTGTCTATCTCCACTGTCCTGGATATATAAATGAAAAGCCCAAAAATAAAAAAGTTGTAAAAATTGTATTTTTGTCCTAACATAGAACTCAAATACGCAATTTAAATGCAATTGGTTGTCAGGAACCTCAACTTGATTTCACCATCATTTTTACATTAATCTTTATCTCCAAGACTGGTATATATATCAATTTTTTTTCTGAATATTTACAATAAGTGATGCTCCTCAAAAACAAATCTGATTTTTGTTTGGTTTGGAGTCATTATTACGACCCTTCATGAACGCACGAGGACCGTTATCACGTTTTTCTGATTTGAAATTCATTCACTTAATCTGTTAAATCAAACAAGGATGGTGTGCATCTTCAGACAAAACAAAGGGACTGGTGTATTTTTGGATATGTCAGTCCAAGCTTTTTTCAGTTTAGACAGCTTCGACATTTATTTTAGTCTAGGGCTTAAACACTGTCCAGGAAACTGCACCCAAACAGTGTTGGGCAAGTTACTCTGAAAAAGTAATTAATTATTAGTTACTAATTACATATTCAATAGCGTAATTCGATTACTGTACAAATTACTCTCTCCAAAAAGTATTTAATCACTTATTACTAGCCGATTCTTCCTATAGGCAAACTACGCAAGTTGCGTAGGGCCCCTGCGCCACCAGGGGGCCTCCTTGAGTACTGAATCAAAAACATTATAATGTAAACAAGACGCGGATTCAACTTTATGCCTTCGGAGTGTTCTGTTGCAACTTTACAGGAATCATTTGTAAATTTTAGTTTGGGTCGGGAAGACGAGAGAACCGCTCTGCCGATTTCTGTCCTTTTTCTTGTCTATTTTTTGCTTTTGTTTACCAATGTGGGGGATGTCTTATGTTTTGTCGCTCAGCCCGCATGTAATGCTGACGAGTTGACGACGTGAGAACTTATTAAACCCGTGGAAAGTAAATCAGCCTTGTTTCTCGTACATTATTTTCCCTGGCAACGTTAACTTTTCTTCTCTCGTTGCACAAGGCACCCTTACGTTGCGTTACAACAATTTTTTATATATATATACTGTATAACATCCACATAGCAATAGAAACAAGAAAAATCATATTACATATCATGCTAGGGGAAGATACAAACAATATTATTGGAATACTTCAAAAAGTGCACAAGCTCGTACAATTCTTATTGCCTTGCGTTACAACATGCGCATAATGTGATGATGCGTCTTACATATGGCTTCAAAACGAAGCTATCCGTATGTAGCGGGACAAAACGCCAACGTGAAGCAAAAGAACAAGAACTAGAAGGCATGTGTTTTTGTACTATTTTAAAGTCTTATTTGGTTTTGTCAACTTATGCAAGTACATATTTACAAAACAGTTGGTTTGACTGGACGTTCGATCGTCGTGAATTTAGGGACCGTCTCCAAAATTACATACACATTCATATTCTAACTTCAATAGCATTTACAGGGAATGACTTAGTCACAAAACCAGCTGTACAATGTTCACGTGAGTCTCAGCTATAATGCACACCACTGTATTTCGTTTGCCCATGATAATATGTCATTTTTGCATCATCACATTTAGAGAATAATTGATATGTTTTGTTTTTGAATGCTTAGCTTTCTTGAGTAAACTATATTTATCATGTTTTATTTTTGTTAATCACTCATTTGATTAGTAAAAAGCTAGATGGTTCCAGAGCCATGTGTTACTTTAGGTAAAGGATTATTTACATGTAAATCAAAATGTGAATTTAATTTATACTTAATTGTTCTTATACTGTCAGTTTAAGGTTTTTTGTCTTTCAGTTTTAATTTGTTTAAGTGTGTTAATTTACTTATTTTATTTCTTATAGTTTACAGTTATGCTCATCTAATTTGAACTATTATGACAAGGGCCCCTCACAAAGGTTTGCATAGGGCCCCCAGATGTCTAGGATCGGCACTGTCTATATCCTATGTCAACCTTGATTAGTAAAGTGATTCAAGGATAGACATGAAACGGCTCTTTTAATTCATTCCAATAAATAATATAAAACTTCACAAAGTAGTATTATTAACTGGCCAAAGTATTACAAATGTGATAATTATATATTAAAGCACAGATTTTATAGCTCGAATTTTGATGTCAATTCCAGTATTACACACACATATATTACACAAAGTATTTAGTTTAATTACATCAGAAGTAACTGTAATTAAACTACAGAAAAATATAAGAGTAATCCCTTACTTTACTTTTCAAGGTAAAAGTAATTAAATTACAGAAACTAATTACTTAGTAACTAGTTGCACACAACACTGCCCCCAAATGTTCAGTCTTTTAATCAAACTACCTGTACATTATGCGTTGCTTTGTAGCCAATACCTAAACAGACAAATGAGACCAAAAAAAGCTTCCAAAAGGAACAATGAAGAGAAACAGTGTTTTAATGTAAATATGCATTAAACATACTAATTATTACACAACATCTGAAATAAAATGTAAGAATACAACCAGATTTCCATGACATTGTTATGTTGAGTCCAAGCGTAACAGAAAAATAGGACAATAAGAATTGTATTCCTTTAAAACTGCTGAAGCAGGAGAAAGTGGAGTTTCAGTCTCAAGTCTGTAGAATCAGCGCTGCTCTTCTTGCTACCTGCTGTTCCCTAATCTCTTCTGAAAGGCATCACCATCTCCCTTTGTGGCTTGCTACAAGAAGAAAGGGTTCAAGTATATCTGAGTATTTACGAACTCAATAGTCAAGACAAAGCATACCTTGTTGATGTCTTTGTGTCGTTCCTTGCTGACGATCTCTTCTAAAATTTCCCCATCTCCTCTTACAAGCCTGTGAGAAGATTGAATAAATGTAGAGTTGATATTTAGAGATTAAGGCAGGGAAATCAAAGTAAAGATATGTTACGGAAGCATCTGATGGACCTGGTGCGGCCTGTTTCAGGATCAAGGACACGACGGATGACGCTCTGCCTGGCCTCGTATTCTTCCTTTGTCAGTGGTCTCCTGGTCTGAAGTCTGGCCTTCTGTTCATCAGTCATGTCTGCAATAAGAATGAAAGCATCATTTGATAAAGCCTCCTATATATCCATATAAAATGCTCTCTGTATGTTTTCTCATATATGTGAGATGTGTTTTAGTGTGCATGTACCAGGCCCATGATCTTCACACTGCCACGTCTGCAGGTACGGTTGAGGCTTTTCAAGAGGAATGGGGTCTTTTTCTTCAAGCTTCTTTTGCTCCTTCTTGACTTTTTTCTCGTTCTTTTTCTTTTTACGCTTTAGTTTCTTCTTGGTCTCTTTGCGCTTCTTTTTCTTCTTCTTGGCCTCTTTACTACTGGATGAGGAGCTTGAGGATGAAGATGATGTTGAAGAACTCCTACTTTTTAGCTTCTTTTTCTTCTCCTTGACCTTTCTGTGACTGGATGAAGAGGACGAGCTAGAAGATGATGAAGCACGACTTCTTTTTGTCTTGTTCTCTACATTTGACATCAGAAGTGAAATGCATTTACTGTCTATTTAAATACAGGATACGGTGTAAGGGAGTATTTCAAGAAAATGTTCGGATCTCATGTCACGTCGTTACAAAAAAATGTTTTTACGACACAAAGTGATGTTTTCTCACCAGAGCTCCGTTTGCGTTTTCTTCGATCGCAGGATGATTTTCTATCTTCTCTGTTTCTGCTCTTTGATCTGTGATCTATATCATCCGACTCCCTCCGACCCATGACTACGAAGCAGTCACGAAACAATAAATCCTATTTCGCTTGTGCTTTACTAACTAAAATAACAACATATTTCACAAAACACACGATCACTCCTGTCAGTTATTAATAATCGTTTAATACTAGCACATGATTTAATACATATAGCCTACTGACTCGTTTCTGTGATTTCGAAACAATCGTGCTTGCAGTTTCAATAACACTTCCGGTGTTGTAGTCCGCGTTAGGACCCCAAAGCGATTTCATTGGCTGAAAGACATTTTCTTGGTAATATGTAACGCCTGATTAGAAATCATGCTGTAAAACGTCTACAAATGATCAATTTATGACATAAATATACAATCAGTTTTGGGTGTAACTAGTTACTAAGTAATTAGTTACTGTAATTGAATTACGTCCCTTGAAAAAGTAAAGCAAGGGATTACTATACTTTTTCTGTAATTTAATTACAGTTACTTTTGATGTATTTAATGTAAATACTTTGTGTAGTATATTTGTGTGCAAGAGTGGAATTGACATCAAAATTCAAAGTCGAACTTTACAATCCGTGCTTTAATGTATAATTCTCACCTTTGTAATACTTTGGTCAGTTAATAATACTACTTTATGCAGTTTTATATTATTTATTTGAATGAATTAAAAGAGCTGTTTCATGTCTATCCTTGATTCGCTTAACCAATCAAGGTTGATGTAGGATATAGAAAGTAATTAGCAATTAAATACTTTTTGGAGAGTTATTTGTACAGTAATCTAATTACACTATTGAATATGTCATTAGTAACTAGTCATTAATTACTTTATCAGAGTAACTTGCCCAACAATGTACACATTTATATATTGTAATAATATATAAATAAAGTGTAACTTAAAGTGTTTCTTTATTCTACAAAAAAACTGAAGCATTTATTGTCGAAGAATGTTATTCAATAGTCAGATAATTAATATAAAAGCAATAGCTGTAAGATTTTAGGGAACGTTTTCAGATTTAGTGACTGGTTGCACACAAATTGCTCATATTTGTGCATTTGACGGAAATAAATGATAAACAGCAGTAAATACGGTTGTGTACTCACTATAGTAAATGCTATAGTATACTACAGTATTATCTCATGTGGCTGGGGTCAAACCCATGACCTTTGCTCTATCAACGGAGTGAGAGAAACACCATATAGAAGTATCATAATAAAAAGTAAACCTTTAAATCAGATTAAATATATTACTTTAAATTTATTGTTTTCAAGGCAGCAAGTGTGCAAAGGAAAATTATGATTTTCATACAACATAACAAATCATTGAATATTGCTTATGTAGCTCTAAATACAAACACACACAATTATTTAGCACCAACCCAGTCAACTCCTCTTATCTTTCAAAACACTGCATGTTTCTAACCGCTCCCACAACCCCAAAGGTCAGATAAAGGGGCAATAAATAAAACACGAGGTAATGTGTTGTTTTTGCCACAAACCCCTTTAATTAAGGGGTCTTTATGGGCTGAGGGTGGTAACAGTAACTTTTTGAACAACATAATTGATAAATAAAGATAATACATTAAAAAAAGAGTCTTGACAAAGGTTATTTAAGCAGTTATCTGCTGTGATGACTCAAAGCTATTCACCTGTACTGGCCATGTGGCTTACCTCATATTTTACCCTTGTTTAACAATCAATGCCACAAAGACAAACGTGTTTGTCTGACTGCACGACAAAAACACGTGTAACATAAATAAAACGCCAAACCCGAACGTAGTGTCAAACAAAACAAAGCAAAAAAACGAAACGAAAAAGCATGCCGTGTAAAAATGCATGTCTAATGCTTTGCAAAGCAAAAACTAAATATACGGTAAATGTTATCAAAGTAATGATGAATATATTTAAAAGTCTGAGACACATGAATGGAGAAAGCACATTCATGTTGTCGAATCGTGGCAAACTGTTCATTTTGTAAAAGTGTTAATGGAGTGGAGTTTAAAGAGGACATCAGGAGAACACTGCCATTCGAATCTGCTGAGAGGGCATTAAAATGGTGTTTTTTGCTGCTTTGATGGTATTTTTCATCAGCATGGCTACAGTCATGGGTCCAACACCGCCTGGAACTGGAGTAATGTAACTAGCCTTCTTTTTTACACCTGCGGAGACGAATGTTATATGTTGTCATGGTGTGCGTCTTAACATGTATATGTGACAACTCCTTATATCCTAAACTAGAGTGTGTACATCAAATGAGACAACTGTAATATAATTAACAAATGAGATGAATAATAAACATTTATTCAAATAAATGAATAAATAAATGATTCTATTAAGCAAAAATGCCAGGTGGGTATTTCCGGTTCCTTACCCTCAAAGTCCACATCACCAACAAGTTTATCTTTGCCCGTCAAGGGGTCGAATATTCTGGTGATACCAACATCTATGACAGCTGCACCCTCTTTGATCATATCAGCAGTGATGAGGTTAGGAATACCTGCAGCGATACAGACAAATAAATCATATCCAGGTCTCCGTCCTTCTTCTTTTCTTAACCTTACGATGCTTGAAATAGTTCTGTAGACATAAATTGCATCCCACGCATATGTCATGAAACTACCGTGTTGTAGCCAAAACTTACCAAATCGCCATGACAGTATAACAGATGTGCATATTAAAGACAGCTTGAATCACAAACAGAAACGTGCAATGCGAAATAAATGTGTACCTGCAGCAGCGACGATGATGTCAGCGATCTTTGTGTGTTGCCGCAGCTGTTCTTTGGGTGTGTAACGGTGAGAGATGGTTACAGTAGCGTCGCCTGAAACAAGAGATGAACTGATCTACGTGCATGCGGATCGTTACCCAAGACACATTTCTTGAGAGCAAAAACATTGACTTGCTTTGTTGCTTTTAGTCAAACTCACCTCCTGGTCTTTCATGTTGTCCATCTGTGTGAAGCAGCATTGCGATGGGCATTCCCACATTCTTAGAACGACCGGCCACCACCACGTTCTTGCCTAGTGTCGGAATGCCTGGAGGAAAAGACGGATTCAGTGAGCCTGACAAGCACAGACACGCCGCAACTAAATCTATTCACAGATTAACTGGAGGAATAGCTATACATTTCATTTTAAATGCATAATAAATCGTGTATTTTTTACCTGTACGTCTGATGATTTCCCACACCCCCCACGGGGTGGCGGGCAACACAGTCTACTGGTCCAGACACATGCGACCAACATTGACCACATGGAAACCATCAACGTCTTTTCTTGGACATACGGCGTTACACACGCGACGCTCATTGATGTGATCTTTGTGTGAGAGACGACGATGTAAAACACGCATAAAACCGTCAGTCATGTGTTTCACATTATCGAAAGCATCTTTACACTAGTGATTGCTTAAAGGGACAGTTCCTCCCAAAACGACATTTCATCATTTATTCACTCTCATGTCAAGTCAAACCTGTGTGACTTTCTTTCTTTTGCAGAACACAAAACAAAAAGATATTTGGAAGAATGTTGCCTTGTATTCTGTTGATGGATGAACACAAAAGCACTGAGACATTTCTGACAGGATTTTTATTTCAGGGTGAACTATCCCTTTAAGAAATATGTCAATCTTTGTACAACGTGTTTAATGAATGTAACGTGATGAAGTCAAGTAAACGCGCACCAGGAAGGGGCAGCTGTACCAGAAGACCATCTACGCTGTGGTCTGAGTTGAGTTTGTTGATCAGTTCGATCAGTTCCTCCTCACTGATACTAGAAGGTTTCAAGATGGTCTCGCTGCTAATACCTACAGAGCAAGAGACAAAGTCATACAACAGACAAATTAACATTTGATCTAGATATGTGTATTTATAGGGAAGTATGAACACCAGTAAGGGCGTCTGGAGATGTGATTAGTGTCATGTACACGCTACACACTTAAAATAGATCTACTCATACAGCCAAACTCCCCCCTCAACTGTGTCAACGTCTTACAAGCTACACAACACTGAAGCACATTTGATTTAAAGGAAGTCATGTGTGCAGTTTAAGAATCTCCAAAAAATGAAGGTCCTTAAACTCTAAACTGACCAAAAATATCACATCACTTATTTTAGCTTCATCAATGCAGTCACCCTTTTCCTAGATGACACACTAATTCCTCCACATTTCATAAATCATGACACCATGAATCGGTGACACAGGTGAGAATGCATTTGTGCGTTCTTACCGACATCAGCCGCGGCTCGTGTCTTGTTGAGAACATAAGAGTGACTGGCTGGATGGTCACCCACTAACACAACACTCAGGTAAGGCCGTCGGTTTCCAGCAGTGACCCACGCGTCCACATCCGAACGGACTTCATTACGGATCTGACGCGCCAGCTTCCGGCCCGAGATCACCACTGCATCCGGTCTGCAAAATAAGAGGTACGGCGGGTTCACGCTGATCACATGAATGAAGTATTGTTGAAAACGGATATCAACACGCATACAACCCCTATAGATGCCTTGCTACAAGACTGCTGTTGTGATATATGCAGTCTTTTGTTTTCCTATTTACAAAGCCAGGAATATGTACAAAAATGTACAAAAATCGCACACACAGTGAACAGACAAATGCTCTGCAAAAATTCCTAAATACTGTTTGTTTGGGTATTGAATTCAATTTTCAACAGCGTTTCTCAGAAATCACTTACTTCCTCTATAATGATAAATCTATGTGCTTTTTGAAACATCAAAACAGTGGAGTTCATCCAATGGAATTATACAGACAATGAGTATATTGGTATATTATTTAAAATAATTCTGTTTGTATTCAGCTAAATAAATGTAATACCCATACATCTGGGATAGCACGAAAGCGAGTAAATAAAGAGAATTTTCTTTTTAGTTTGTTTTGTTCCTTTAACGAAGAAGCTGTGACCTCGATGCGCAGATCCATCGGCTCATGACGTCAGAATATCGCGATTGCAGCCTGCTCCGTACGGCCCCGAGTCGCTCTCGCGGTACTTTGAGATCAAGTGTCTGCGCAGCGTTGCATGATGTCGAGAGTTCCTCCGCAATCTTAATCGGCTAATTCAAATACACGTGATCGAGCCGGCAGTTTAACATTATTGTCTGAATTTAAACGATCACGTACACTAAACACAGATTGAGACAGTGACATGACAAGCAGGGGTGTTTCTGAAGCCTGACGCAAGCCGCGTGCAAGCGGTCTGTGCGATTACATCAGCCACGGAAGCGCGTACCATTCAATCGAGGCTCAAAGCGGCTTTCTTTCGTTACATAATAAGTAAAATAGTGATTAACAATTAAGGTTCAGGCGCTTTAACGTGCTGGTTATGGGGGGTTAATGAAGACACGCGGGGTTTACACCGTTACAACTGGGGTGTCACTGGTCAGCTTACAGACTTGTCCCGTAACACATGACAACCGGTTTAACAACAGCAGAGCGACATACTGCATGTTATACAGCGCTTTAAAAAACGAACCCTTTTTATATGTATTCCGTTAACCTGCATATAAGAAAAGACCGTAAACGTACACTTCACTTACCTTGAAACCGACACGTGAATACTGCACGACTGATGGTGAGAATCCCGACAGAGTTTCCGCAGCGCTCGGAAAGCAGCCATTAATGTGTAATATAAATAAAACAAATGCTTGAAAACTAAAATGACAAATGAATACAACTGCAAATAGAGCCGATAGATGTGAACACCAACATCTGGTGGGAGTTTTAACCCCAGTGACCCCTCGAGGGGTTTACGTCACTACATGGGAGGGTCTACATAGTCTCCTTTATAAATTATCCTTACCCTTATTAATTTTTTGCTTAAATCTATTATTACTGCAGTTTTATCCTGTGTATATTCTTTTAATTTCTTGTGTGAGTTGACAGGCATAACTAAAGCGTTTTAAAATACTTAACGGCGCTGACCGGACAACGCGCCTGCGCAGTTACTTCAAGTGACAGCGCAGGGGAACCTTCAATCCACAATAACTCCAGTTTTACTAATAACTAAGTAATTACAATGTAATAACCAAACAATTCTAATAATATGGATGGTAACGAGTCTGCACCAAATCAAGCATTGATTTTACCCGCTTGTATTATTTTGGCTACCGTACAGCGCGGCTACGGCAGCCAATCACAGACGCTTCCTGAGAAAGCGAGTCCGGATAAACTCCGCCCATAATTTATTCTTCAGGCTGCAAAATCTCTAACTTGAAATAACTCTTTACATTTCATGTTTATGGCATTTGAAAGTTAACTGTATCTCGGATTAGTCATTACTATCGCCTTCTAGCTGTCTTTGGAGAACAGACCCGGACATGAGTTTCTTATTGTGAGTATTTTAGTCGGCTAACTTTTTTTGCACGCAGTTTCGCGTCACAATCGTTTTTCGCGACGTGTCACTACCAAACAGTACATTTCTGACAACGGTATTAATATCAATGTAAGTTCACCAAGAAAAAGTTAAAGCAACGAACATTTATTCGCTCTGAAAACGTTACGTTCATCTAGCAGCAGCACTTCCGGTTGACATGTTCCTGTGTTGAGTAACGTTACATGTAAACATATCTCATATAAGATATCTCATATTCAATGCACTTTATTTACTTTATTAAGGACCTTTAAAGTTTGTTGTGAACGTTTGTTCGTAATTACTTCACAAAGTAATATGACGCATCAAGCATTTTATCAAATGGCCATGTGAGGGTTAAACTGTATTTTTAATTTAAAGTTTTAAAACAATATTCTTTTTTCTGTTGAATCTTGTAAAATTGCTGCTGATGTCATGGTGGTTTTCGTTATGTTGCTTGCTCAATTTTACATTCATGGGTCCACATTCAAAAGCAAAAAGAGCAAAACCTTATGCAAAACTCTTGATCTGTTTTCAAATGTTCTTATACTTTAGTAACCTGTAATCTGGAATTTGTTTTGCGTTCTTTGTTTAATATTGTCAAAATATGGGTTGTATTTTATTTAGGCATTTAAAAAAAAAAGAAACTTGAATAACTTTATGTCAGAGTTTTTTGCAGACCTAAAGGATGCGGTAAAATATATTGACTTTGTCTTTTAGTGGAAGTCGTTCATCAAAGACATTCAAGCCAAAGAAAAACATCCCAGAGGGCTCTCATCAATATGAGCTGCTCAAGCACGCCGAGGCCACGTTAGGAAGCGGAAACCTCCGGGCTGCAGTGATGTTACCGGATGGAGAAGACCTCAACGAATGGATCGCTGTCAACAGTGAGTTTGTGTGGATGGAATACGTCATACATCAGAGGAATAAACTGCTAATTCTCATCTGTTTATTTTTTTTAGCTGTGGACTTTTTCAACCAGATCAACATGCTGTATGGCACCATCACTGAATTCTGCACAGAAGTCAGCTGCGCTGTGATGTCTGCGGGGCCCAGGTGAACAAACCGCTTCATGCGCACTAACCGTGTTTGATCATGGACTTGAGCAGTTGTTGACCACAAGATTGTTTTAAACTATGAATGAAATGTCTTTTGTTTAGGTTTTGTTCCATAACAGCCTGCATTTAGTTTGCATTTTATACTACACGTATTTAAATATAAAGGAGATATGTCGTCTGAAAATCATACTCTTGCCTTTACGTCCATAGATATGAATATCACTGGGCAGATGGCACCAACATCAAGAAACCCATCAAGTGTTCTGCCCCCAAGTACATTGACTACCTGATGACCTGGGTTCAAGATCAGCTGGATGATGAAACCCTGTTTCCATCCAAGATTGGTTTGTTTGACTTCGAGTGACCTTATCACGCACATCCAGCCATCTGAAGAACTTGTGCTGTTTAAATAATACTTCATCTCTCTTTCCAGGTGTTCCTTTTCCAAAGAACTTCATGTCAGTGGCGAAGACCATCCTGAAGCGTCTGTTCAGAGTCTACGCTCATATTTACCACCAGCATTTTGACTCGGTCATGCAGCTTCAGGAGGAAGCCCACCTCAACACCTCCTTCAAGCATTTCATCTTCTTTGTGCAGGTAAGCCCATGAACATGCGCAGGTAAAACGGCGTTTCACACCTCGTCCTAACCAAACGCAGCCGCGGCAGCGCTGCACAACGAGTAACGGCCGTTTTCTATTTCTGCGACGTCGCGGCTGACAGCTCCGCCCACACAACGGTCTCATTCGATGCAAGTTCTGCGCCTCATGAATATTAATCGCCAAACATGGATGAGGTCAGGCTATATACGTTTGATTACATACGTTTAGATTCTAAAATGATAGCATAGCGTCTGGTGAGGCATCACTGAAGTCATGAGAACAGGACGCATCTCTCTTTGTGCACTCTTCAGCTGCAGCGTGCGAGGCTGCGTGGACAGAGAAAAACTGTTCTGATTGGCTGTGTCTCGTGATTGATTGTCGCGTCCCACCCCTTTTTTGCGTTCGGTATGGACAAACAAATTGCTTATCGCAGGAATCTCATCGCGTCGCGTTTGGTTAGGATGCGGTGTCAGACCTTGACACGTGAAATAACATGAAGAGTCAAGCAGCATTGATCATTTTTAGCACCGCACTGTTTTGATTTCTTTCATCTGTGACTTTTGATGACCCTCTGTAGGAGTTCAATCTCATTGATCGCAGAGAGCTGGCACCTCTTCAGGACCTTATTGAGAAACTGGGAAGCAAGGACAGATAGACCCTGACACCATCACCATATCAGTCGCACTTTCTGCAGTCCGAGCACTCCTGAAGACCACTTCTTTCTTTTTGTCTGTTTTTTGAACTCTGCATTGCTGTTTGTGCAAAACACTGATTGTCTTTGCAACATCCAAGCCGTGCTTCATTGAAGTGTCGTCCTGAAAACTTGTTTGTGTAAAAAGATTTTTTTCACCCATTTTTCAGTATTACACTGTGAGCTGTGATTTGTTTTAGCTATTTTAATGGACTGGGAAATGAAATCAGTATCAGAATTTTTTATAGAAGTATACAAAATTTTTTTAGTCAAATCTGACATGTATTCCTGTTTTTAAATGTGTTTAAAGGGTAAGATCTATTTGGGACTATTTTTGTAAGATTGCATTCCATTTTATTTTATATTGTTTTTTAGTTGTTTTATTCTAATCTTAATAGTAATTTTTCATTGTTGTTACTGTTTCTGTGTGATTGTAATTTTCAAGACCTGTATTAGGATTTCAAAGAAAAAATGAGTAGCTTAGAACTTAAATGTTTGTTTACATTTCTTCATTTAGCAGACACTTTTATCTTAAGTGATTTACAAATGCTGGAGCATTTAACATTTTGCCTTAAGAGCCAACAATAAAAAATATATATAATGGTAAATTGCGTATTTATTTTTTGACATTTAGTAACTAATTTAGCCTGTATTTAACCTGAACATGATCACAATTATTACCTTTCTTATATCTTGTCTGTAATGCTTGTTTGTAAAAACTACTTAAATGTCCTAATTTAACGAAGGCCTATACTTAACCTAATCCCTGTCCAGAAAAGCACAATTTTGTACCTACATTAATTCTGTATAAATGTGTGATATAACTTATTTGAGCTGTTAAGTTGTTTACATGTGTTAAGTGGAAGTACCTCTGTGTATGCAGATATTTCATTGGAACCAGTTTGTTTTAATGAACTTTTTTCTGTAAATGTTTCCCATCTGTGTTCAAATGTTACTCCACTCGCCCCATCGGCTGCAGCCAGCCCTTATTGGCTGAACCGGAAGTTGCGATCGTTTTTACTTCCGTATTCTGACACATTTCCGAGTGAAAAGAAATTTAAAAGGAGAACATTGGTGGGTGTGGCTTGCGTTTTTCACTGCGAATTGATTGGATGTGTAAAAACTGTTGTATTGATTTTGAAAGGAAACTGGCAGCAGGCTGACTGTTGTTGCTACAAGGGATACAGCTACGGCCGGAAGTGGTGCAAAATCTGGCCATATAATTACAATAAATTACATTAGATAACGCCTATACCTACCCAAACACTAAACCTAACCTTACAATAAAAAAAAATTGTAATGAACTGTTTTCAGGTGTTGAATTGCGCATGCCCAGTAGAGGTAGCTGTATCCCTTCTAGTCAAAACCCAAGCTGCGTCCCAATTCGCCTACTTATACTATGCACTAAAAGTATGTACTGTTTTTGTTATGGAAAGTATATACATTATAGTGTGTAGCAAAAGAATATGCACACACTGGGACATACTAACAGGAAACGGAAGTGGCCGTTGTTCCCTAGACAACATTGTGGCAATTAACTGTCACACACACATCAAAATACAGCTCTTCTTTCCATTTAAGTATTTATTCATTCATTGTTTCATATGTAATGTTAACTCTGTACTTATATTTATTAATTTAGTGACGCATTAGTTATTTAAGTTTATTAACGCAGTGGAGCGTCACTTAACTCCGCCTACTCGCGGTGAGTTGTGGGTAATATTAGCCATTAGAGTGTGCATCATTCTGCACTTCGAATTTCTACCGGTAGTAGACCATCCGGGAATCTTTGGAATACTCTTTTCAACATACTACAATTTGGGACATACTAATTCTATTTTCGAATACTATTTAGAACGGATAGTATGCAAATTGGAACGCAGCACCAGACTCACAGTTGAGGGGGAGGAGTTAACGGATGCTCCGGCCAAGCCGTCTAGTTTACGTCATTTCAGATGTTAACTGAAGACTATGAGGGTACATGCATTTTTAAAAGAAAATCAATCACATTGATAAGCGATTTACTATAAACGCTGCAATATGTCATGAAAAGAATTGTCATTTTTAATTTCACTGGGACTTTTAAGCTACAGGACGTCTTGAAAAAATTTCTAATTTTTACACATTTTCACACTTTATCATACTTTCTGGTCGATTTAAAAAATGCAAAGTTTTTATTTGTGATTTAATGCTTCATTCCGATAAACACAAAACAGCAGCGATTCACTTCGATTTGTTCGTACAAAACAACTTCTCCAAACACAAATGTCTCGAGTCCTTTTACAAACCTTTATAACATTTAGGATTCTTCCATTTGACATAAGGAACAGCTCATTTCCCAATCCAAACACCAGGAAACGAGTCTAAAGCAACACATTAGATACAACAGTCATATTTAGCAGTGCCACCGAATATGACTTCATTTAAATGTACAACGCAATACACAAAGACAAGCGCAGAGCTAGCAAACACGGTCACAGACGCTTAAAAATTGTGATAACCAGACAGTACAGGAACATCCCTCACAATCCAAAATGAAAAATCCAACGTTTAACTCAAGAACCGATTATTTAAAAAAAGCAATAAAAGATGTGAGGGTAAAAGTTTTTTGGTTTCACAGTTCAGCTTGATGCACTGCTTACATGATACAATGGCAGTTTGAGAAAACAGAGTAAAAAGCACAGATTTAATTCCGCTTTCTGACGAACAGCTCATTGTAAAAAAACGAACATTATCTACAAAACAAATGGGGGAAAAACAGATTTAGAAGCATTATTATCTCCGGTAACGGCCTCTCTCCTTCTCTCTCTCGCGATCTCGAATCCGCTCTCTCTCACGGTCTCGCTCTCTGCCGCGCTCCCTCTCTCTGTCCCGCCGGGCGTCACGTGGGCGGTCTCGCTCTCTCTGACGGTCTCGTTCGCGCGGTCTGCTCCTGCGTCCGCTCACCACCGCCTGCGTGCGTCTCAGGAAGTCGTCCACGCGCATGTCATAGTCATGCTGCCAGAAAAGTGAGAAAGAAAGAGTGAGCAACGCCGTACGGATGTATCTAATTAACCTGCCAGCTCGGTCCCAGACCCTGAGCTTCCTTGCCGTCTACTGCCTATATAGTCAGCATCAGGAGTGCACATATTTATACTAAAATACATATGCGTGCGCACCCAGAAAGTTGAATATGGCCCATCCGTAATGTGTTCTGATGGTGTTCGAGCATCGCAGACACAAATCGAACATCTAAACTGCCCCCATGTAGGCAGCTCACTAGGTTTCACAGCTAACGGCACATTCCTCAGCTGAGCTGTGGCTAAACATTACCAGACTGGAAGCAAAAGAGCGAACAACCCTTTTCTCTCTGAAGCGGGCGTCATGGGGCACGGGGTGATGTCCGGAGTACGGCGGGTGGGCCTGTGGTGGCGGAGGATGATGCTGGTAGTACGGGTGCTGAGGCGGGTGCTCCATTCCGGGGTACGGCGCCTTCACGAACGAAACGTTCATGTTAAAACAAATCACGACAGCCGTGCATCAGTCTGTCACTGCTCCTTATTACTCACCATTCCCTGCCACGGTGGTGGAGGACCCATGGTGTGGTGGAATTCTCTCATGTAGTCATTATAAGACTGGAAATTAAAATGTGTGTGTTAATCATTTTGAACGAAGGGTGATTTATGACCACTAACTCAAATATAATCTTTAATGGACACTTCTGGTCTTACTGTACACCAGTGGCGTAGACAGAATTTTATTTTTGGACGGGCCTGGGCAAAAGTGAGCGGGCACCTTGACTGTCTTGGCTGTTTATTTTTAATAAACTGCGGCACATAACATGCGCAGCACAACAACAACATCTACCACGTGTCAGTCCCAAACACGATTTTAACAAGTATTGCATTTATATTATACTCACTGCATTAATATTAATCTTATTTTTATTGATTTACCTAAACACCTTAATTAAAATGTTCGGAAAAACGAAAATGCCACTTAATAAATTAAGCACATTTATTTAATAATCAACACCAAAATAAAATATTTTACCAAAACTTTAAATCGCACATAAGACTGTTCAATATAAAGTTTTTAATAATTACTCATTGAAAAACGAAAATAGCGCTTATTTAATAAATTAGTTCTCTCCCAGGGAAATACGAGTTTTAAAAAAAAAAATTGTTAATAGAAATTTGTTTCCACATCGGGCTAGCTAACACATAACGTTAGGCTAACTGCATGCAAAGTGCGTGAAAACAAACTCGCACTCACGAAATGGCCAAGTCAATCAAATTCATTAATGACATTTGATTATTTTAAGATTTGAGATGACACAGTCATGTTTGTAATTATGTTGAATGCAATAACATAATAAATAAAATATTTTTGTAATAACTGGGTGGGCCTATTCATAAAGTGGGCGGGCCTGTGACCGTCAGGCTCGTCCGCTGGCTACGCCCCTGCTGTACACCATTCGAGAAATCTATTTGAAAAATGTGCAAAATAGGAAGAACAGGAATAAAAAGACTCACTCCATTAAGGAACACGTCTCTTCTGACACCAGTGAAACGCCTGTGTGAAGATACAGAGGTTTATTATGCGTCAATTCACCAATGAAAGAGAAGGAAAGCCGAGATTTTACCTGTCCACGTGTGCGTTGCGAGGGTCCTGCATGAACCCTAGAATGACAGCAAAAAAAGAGAAAACCTCAAAGACAGCAAAGACCTTCTGAACACCTGTATGACTTTCTTTCTTCTCCAGAATACAAAAGAAGATATTTTGTAGAACGATCAGAACCAAACGACATCGAACCCCACAAAGCATTTCTCAAAATATCTTCTTTTGCCTTCAACTGGACAGAGTCATATACAGGGTTACAACCACATGAGGATGAATAAGCGATGACAGATGTCATTTTCTGGTGAACTTTGACTTCAACACGCTGAAATGTAAAAAGAGAGAAAACGTGGCGATCGTCTCGTGCTGCAGATATTGACCTGGTCTCTGTGGGAATTCTGGAGGATAATCCATCCTGGGCCGCTTCCGGTTGTGCATGTCATATTCCTCTGGACGACGCCTACGTGAATCAGGTACATTCATGTGAAACACGGCACAGATTGAAAAACACACACAAATGAATCAGCTCCATCCTTCACGTCAATCTGTGTGTATGTGGGCTCACGTGTTTGATGTGAATGTTGCAGGAATTTACTTTTTCACATGTGGATGTGACCTTTACATGATGTACATGATTATTATTCTGCTAACAGGAACGTTACAGGTGCATGTTAAGCTCTCTCGACAGCATCGGTGGCATAATGTTCATTACCAATAACGCTGCAAGCAAATGAAGTACATGAGTATAAAAAGGTAATGTTTCAAAAAACAGTCTCAAACATTTTAGGGTGTTAACATTAGAATAAACAGACAGAAAAAAATGTGCAAGAACACACACATCAAGAACACAAACCCAGAAGATCATACTCAAAAATACTGATTGACAAAAACAGAGCACGAAAATACAACCTCCACATTTCTGCGCCATTACTTGTGTAACCATTGATTTGAAGAATTATTTCTACGGTATTGAACATAATGCCACAAACGCCGTCAACAGAGCACAACTTGTTAAACCTGTAAAATTCCTTCCACGTCAAACCCGTGATTTTGTGGTTCTGTCAACGGTCACCCCACGTGTGACACATGCCGAAGGACGCTTGTGATAATGTTTGAGATTACTCATTGTGAATTCAGCACTCAATAATGAAATGTTAAAGAAACCCAACAAAACAAACAAACAAACAAATCTGGTTGAAGGTGCAACATACCGCATTCTGGTCGTTTTGCGACTCTTAACGTTGGCAAATACTTATCGAGTAAAAGTTCATCATAAAACAGTCCATCTTATGCTTTAACACATTTTAAACGGGAGGGCCCGGTAAGTCGGAAGAAGGGGGAGCGATAAGTCCATTTCAAATCAAACCCAAAAGACCAAGAGAAGATCCAGACATTTGGAAATAAGCTTCTCTTGGGCCACTCAGTCCGTGGAAGGCTCAGAGAAACGCAGAAGAAGGGAGGGGTGGAGGTGTCCAGAGGAGGAAAACCAAACCGCCTACCTACCGCCAGGTGCAACATCCCATCGAAGGGGGGCTGTTTTTTTTTAAACAAAGGGGATGGGGCAGGGGGAATGACATGCGTGATGTTGAGTCCATCAGTGAGGGACAGACAATGTAAAGCATTATTTTTTTCTGGAGAGAGCAGGGATGCTTTATGTCCATGTTTGGGCCCTGCTTGAGAGGTAAAGTGAAGACCACCCTCATTTTGGGACGGAAGAGAGTTCATGTATAGCAGGACTCTATAGGAACAGTCCCTGGTGAGATCGGAGTCCATCGGCACTACCCCTCTCTCTCCCTCACTTTCTCTCTCTACCAGCACACTTTATCTATCTACATTGACCAGCACACACTGGGAAAGGAAACCCAGAACAGAAGTCCCAAAATACGCTCCTCTTGAAAGCTTTTTTTGGGGGGGGGTTTGCTTTAACAACGACTGCTTTCTGCCCCTCAAACCGACGCGTCATCTTCTGCTTAACATTAAAGGCTCCTTTTAAAAGGGTCCCATATTTGACTGGCTCTATTCCCCACGGACTCCTGCAAGAAAAGGCTTTGGGAAGAAATGTAAACAGTCTCATCTACAAACAGAAACCAACCTCAGTGCTACAGCTACACCGCAGCGCTCTGAGGCTCACACTTACACACCACCATCAACATAACGTGAACAGAACGGGAGATGGACGCTCCAACCGGTCCGGTTTCAGGCTCTTCTCTGAGCGATGATGAAGACGAAGCGGGAACAAAAAAACACCCCGCCTTGCGCCCTTCTCGTCAGGTGACGGGGACGCAAGCGTGCACTATCAGTCCAAAGAATATTTCTAACCTTCCCGGGTCTCGAGGGGCGGGCTCTCTGTGGGGGGGTCGGCCCCGAGACCGAGGCTCGGAGTGCATCCTCCTCTTGTGGCGCATTCTGTGAATGACCTGATTCAAATCGATGCTCTCGTCGGGGGGGAAGAGCATGCACAGCTGTGTCCCGCAGTCCAGTTCGATCTCCTGGAGCCCGCCGATTACATCCGTCAGATGAGACGCCATACAGGGCGGTTGAACAAAGACAAAATTAATATGATTTAACAATGAAACTCGTTGGAAAAAGAAACAAGCTTTGTTCTGGTGTTGACACCATTTCATATCAATACGGCCACATTTAAACATATCGACAAATAAAAGATACAGCTAACCTGTCCGTCACGTCCGATCTTCACAGGCTTGTGCTCGTTCCACGGGTTGGTAAGGTGGGCCGTTTTGGTAAAAGGTAATTCACGCCTTTGGACAGAAAGAAAAACATGATGTGGAGACATTTTCTTGTGATTTTGAAGTTTATTGCATGTGGGTAAAACGTAATTTTTGTTTGTTTTGAGGTTTGGTTTGTATGTTTGTAACATTTACATCGTGATGTTCTTGTTTGATATCACAACGAAGAAGTACAAATATTGTCATGGGTTAATACCTGCAAATCCAGTCGATTTTGAAGACTCCTCCGAGCATCTTGGCGTTCATGCCTGCGGGCAGCACCCAGTGGATGGGAGATCCTCCGTGATGAGACTCAGAAGAGAGACGAGCAAAACCTGATAAACCAACCCCCAAAAGATTCAATCTGTCAATTCTCCAGCATTTGAAAAGAAGATTTCATACATCTCCAACAACGAACATTTTTTTCAAGCTGAAAGCCCTCTGCATGTCACAGAGAGTATTACAAAGAAGTCAGGTTAATAAAACCAAACCGTGCATCACCGCGGTGTTTCAAGACTACCAAGTCATTTATATTTCATGAATTCTGTTGTTTTTTTGCAAGAAGCACCTTGAAATTTCCCGCTCTCCCTGACAGAGAAGATCAGTAAGACGCTTCGGGCCGAGCGAAAAGCCGCGTTGAGTTTCTTCTCATTGACAGGCAGAGTGGACCACACACCCTGAGGAGAGAGAACAGACACTGGTTCAACTGGGTGAAATGTATATGAAACACAGTTTCTTTCAAATAAATAAACTGAGCAGGGAGCGGCGTACCTTTGCTTTAGCTAGAGAAACATTCTCGTGGTTGTTGCTCTTGATAAGGAAAAATCTGGCCTCTCTCAGGACATACTTCAGCTTGCTGGTTTGATCTTTACCGACTGAGGAAAGACGGAAATCAAATTAAAATACAGACACTAGACATTATAAACATGAGTGTCACAAATGCTATCTAACATAGCGAGAGAGTGTGATGCTCTTACGAGTGAGTGAAATGGCCTTCCTCACGGCCCGGACAGAAGACGACAGTTTCTCGTGTTTCTTAGAGCCTAAAAGTCAGAAACACAAACAATTTGATCAAAAACAAAAAAGCACGTGTTGCTGCACGCCGATGCAAGACAAGAGCATCCCTGCGGACCAACATGAGGTTCAGTCATTAAATGTCATGACAAAACACGGTTCCCATCATGATAAAACATGAAAGAAAACACTAGGTCTGGTTGCTCGAAATTCACACTATTTCAGGTTGCCATCAGGTGTGCATGTGCGATGCACCGAAATGAAAATTTATTTAGCCAATTTTTTCACTATTGCATAAACTGAATGGTCAAAATGTGCATTTTATATTTTGTCTTGCTTTTCAGTATAATACAATATAACTTAAAATAAAATTGAGCAAAACAAGTAGGTTAAAACAAAAAATCGAGCCCTTCTTGAATAGCCTATATTTGACCTATAACTGACTGCTGAAGGAAGACCCTGTTGGATTATTATAGGCTACAGTGCAAAATGATTTGAAGAAAAAAAAAAAACATCCATGCAAGCAATTCTGACTGAACCAAACCGTTCTTGGACCCAATTGACTACCATAGTAGGACAAATGACAATGGTAGTCAAAATTGCCTCAGAACTGTTTTTGTTTTGTTCTTTTGTGTTCACCAGAACAAAAAAATTATAAAGTGCTTTTCCTACTACGGTAGTCAATGGGGTCCAAGAACTGTTTGGTTACAAGCATTCGTCCAAATATCTTTCTCTGTGTTCAGAGAAACTCCAAATACGCACTGCAGAAGAAGACCACAACACACATAGTTCTAGGAAATGCCTATGGACATGTTTTTATCACTGTTACTCAAGCCTCATCAGGTATTTTTATGATAATAAAGTATATTTATAATGATCATGTTTGACGGGTGTTGCTTTTTCAAATGCACATTATAAGCGACTCAAACTCGCACTGCTTTTAGATCGAGCAGCATTTCCTACTGATCCCAGAGCCGTGCTTCACGGACAAGCTACGCATCAATAAAATAATCGATGCCTTGCATACTCGCAGCCAGCTTGATTACAGCGGGATTTAGTGGTAACCGCGATTAATCGTGCACATGTCTAAAGGTGAGTAAATGACAGAATTTTCATTTTTGGGTGAACTGTCCCTTTAAAAGCCAGTAGTATTTGCAAAACTGCCCATCTTATTTTAAAGACCTGACTCCTCAAGTCAAGATTTATAGTTCTGTTAAATTTCAAAGGTTGTGTTAAGCACACACAGCCTGAGGTTGTTGTTTTCACAGTTTTGCACCAGCACTTAGTTTCCAGACAGCATCAAGCAGAGATTTCAGAGAGTGTGTTCACATTTTGACAGTTTTGGTTTGATTAAACTGAACTCCGATCTCTAAGTGTGAACGCGGCCATCCCAATCCTGGTGCGCTCCAAACAAGCAGCAAACCCTCAGTTACCACAGAACTTTGCAAAAACAACATCAAGCGTTTAGATCAGTGCTGTCATGACAAAAGTTCTGTCGATTTTTCTGTCTGTCCCCATAGCAGTCATTTTTCTTTTAGATGTGTGAAAATTATTTTCAGTGGTCATAAACATTATGCCACAAATGCTGTCAACACAGATTCATTTATATTAGAATGATGCCAAACAGCTGCGTATGTAGACAGCAGACTAAGAGGCCACTGGGATTGAAACAGAGTTACACGCCGCTTAATAGCTAATAATAATGTGAAAATGGTTACAAGTAAATCATCTGTGATCTTCAGTTGCTCATACCTGAAGCCTCAGAGCCTGAGACGGAATGCACAGACTCGCCATCTGAGAAGGAAACAGACTCAGACTGGGAGTCACTGGCCTCACTGCGGGTGTCATAGTCGTTCTGTTCGGTGGCCTCTCGTGGGTCCTCTTCCTCTTCCTCCAGCTCATACTCCTCTTCTTCCTCCTCTTCCTCCTCCTCCCCTTCCTTCTCTCCTTCCTCCTCCATGACCTCCTCCTCCTCTACTTCAGAGCAGTTTCCCTCAGAGGAGGCGGCGGCGGAGCTGGCAGTCTCCTGATCGGACACGTACTCCTCTGAATGAGCCGCCTCCTCCTCGTCTCTGGAAGAGCGGCTTACTCTGCCCGTGCTGTCCTCACTGGTCTTCCGTATCTTCAGAGAAAAGACACACAAGCGGAAAACCATTATAAACGCTGCACTGAGCGCTAGGCATGAAAATATGAGGTAAAGCGGCTACACACCTCAGTGAGGTCTCGCATCAGCGGTTTGATCCGTCTTTGGGACTCTCTGCTGCGTGACACGCCTTTCTCACCATATCCTTTAGACAGATCGGACTGAGGAGCGCTCCCTCTTCCGCCGTGGCTCTTTCTGTCCTCATACAGGTCATCGGGTGCACGTCTTCCTCTGGGATTGCTGCTCTTTTTGCCGTTTGATCCTGCAGAATGGCCGGCTCTCTTCGCCGTCTGTCTGGTGGTGTGTCCTGAGGATCTGAGCCGCTTTGCGTCCTGACTGTCTCCTCGTTCGTTCTTCCTTTTAGACCCTGAGACGTTTGAGAATCGAAGGGATTCAAATGAGGAAATAGTCTAAGAGAGAGATCTACACCTTTTCCAACAACCACCCGAAAAAATGAGAATTAAAACAATAAATGTACCCTTTTTCGCATTAATATCATGTTCGCTTTCTGGGTTGTAGAGCTCGTCGTCCTGGTCGGGAGCATCCGTCAAAATATCTTCCAGTACATTCAGTTCTCCATCTACAAGTCAAGGAGCACACAATGTGAACATAATTATCGATTTTTTAATAATGAATTTTTAAACTGCTACAACAATACACATGTGACCCAATAAGTAAAACGGAATAAAAAAGTGTTTGGTTTATTATAAAACACCTTCAATGAGAAGAGGATTCAGTTCAGTATTAACATCAGATAATAAAGTAACATCGTTTTTATTATTGTTTACATGACATCCCATTCACATTTCACATGTGACAACAATGACACGTTTCTCTAAAACAACATTAAACACCACCAAACACGCTACGTAACACCAAAAACACGAAACCTGTCACATTACACAACATAAACATCAACTCCACCACGTTCAACCACACAACACACCAAATTCTGAACAATAACTCGAGTTAGCATCATGCTAACGTTAAGCTGTTGTCCGTTATAAAACAGTCTAACTCACATAATGTGAGTTTTCTACGTGAATAACTTTGAACTGAATAATTCATACTATTAATAACTGTTTATTGGTTAAAAATAAAAAGTGATGTGTGTAAATATTTGCGCCCAATAAAGACACTGAGATCGTTTACCTTTCTCATCCCTCCTGTCGACGGACATATTCAGCCCGCTTTGGATTGACCACAACCTTTAGCTATCTTTTTCTCTCACTATAAATGCGTGTGTTTGATAACCGTGTAAGTTCACGGCTGTTTTAAATCAAACTCACACACGCAGTCGTGTGTTTTTGTCGTGTGAGTGCGTGTGTCTGCTGTAAAATGGCGGCTCTTCCTCTCGCGCGACGATTGAGGGGTTGCCAGACACTCACAGAAAAAATCACCGACTGTCGCAATGACAAGTACGGTCATCGACAACAAAGAAAGAAATAGATGCGCTGGCATTGTGGAAATTTAATAAAGAAATTATTTCTGTGTAAAGAATAAAATAACAACACTAAATAAAATTATTTTTAATACCACAATACTGTTTACCATTAAAACATCAGACAATTCCTTTGTGTAGGCTACTATGTTTCGGGACTTAATCCAGTAATGGTGTTCTTTTGGTTCCCATCAGCCAGATGCAATCCCACCAATAAAAGCCAACAACCCCAGACCCACAAACACCATTAAACTACATTAAAACAATATTATTTGTAATAACTATTAAATCCATCAGAATAAATTATTATATTTTGTTATTAGTAGAGCTGTGTTTATCTGGGCTTGGCCTGGGGACCAGACACTTTTACTTTTCTTATCTTTTTATGTGAGACCAACTACTAAAATTAGTGTACAGAACTCTAAAACGTGGATTTTTAAGATCTAATCATTTTGATTGAAGGCAACCACAATATTGTACATTCACTCTTTTTTATTCTTATTTTTTGCTCTGTGATCAGGAACAGTCCTCCTGATACACTTGCGGTAAAGAAAACAGCAGGTTTTGATGAAAATGAACACACTGAGAGTACAAATAGTGAGTAAGAAGGCCATGACATCCAGTAGATGATACTGATACCAGGTCAGTTCGTGTGCCTGAACTCTCAAGTGTTTCGCTCCTTTATTCCTCATCACAAACTCGATCCAGAACACGGCCTGATCCAGAGGCTTCATGGGCTGGTCGTGATGAATTCTGGACAGCTTCATCATGCTCTCCTTGTACCTTATTAAACAAAGCACAACATCTTCAAGAACATTCTTCAGAATGACAAAAATGAATTTAATATTGAATATGGAACGTTTTGTACAATAGCCACATTTGTTCACTATTACATGTGAAGATTTGACTCCGTGACCAAAGGTTTTCAAATATAACACCAATTTACATGTTTTGCTTCGCTTGGGGCTCAAACCCATGAAGTAATCGAACAACAGTTTCTTTCTTTTCTTGAACTTACGTTGTATTATAAATGACAGTGTTGAGAGCGTCCACCAGGTCTTTGGACGTCATGGTGTTGACGTCGAGGACGACAGCAGCTCCTTTGCTTTTCATATGGTTGAGATTATCCGGCTGATCAGCAAACAGTGGTAAACCCACCATAGGAACACCATGATAAACAGCTTCATACAGTCCGTTCGTCCCACCGTGAGAAAAGAAGGCCTTCGTTTTGGGATGTCCTACGAGATGAAACAAATCTTCATGTCTCTGACATCACTGGACATGAATAATGTGACGTGAACACATGACGACACTTTCTTTACCAAGTAAATCATTCTGTGGGATCCAGTCGTAGAGTTTTGTGTTGGGGGACAGAGTTTCTGGTGTTTTCCCACTGTGACGCCACACAACCTGTGCAAATATACACACAAGGAAACTTAGTAACATATGTTCATAGTCATAATGGTCGGTTTAATGAAGTTAAAATGTTTTTTATTTTCTCCATTTCTCTGTCACCCTGTCTTGTTTTGACTTTTAAACATTTTTTTTGTGATGAATTGATTAATGTAATGATGTAGAACACAGTTTTTTAAATTTATTTTCAATTTTTTTTTTTTTCAAAGTTATTATTACTTTGTTTGCATGATATCTGAAATAAACGTATTACTTTCTGGCTGTAATAAGTGTTTTCAGAACAGGGAAGGAGCGGTCAATGCCAAAATAATGTCGCAGTGAACTCACATGAACTTGATTAAAATGTTTACATGACATGGGTCAGTATGAAATGAAAATATTAAGTTTACCATTAAACCGAGTTTTCACTGAACTGTACAGCATCCTCCTTTATCACTAAGAAACAATCACATCCAGCACATTTAAAGTCTTCTGCTTGTTTTTTGTCAATATTAACAAACAGTTTTCTTAATTTAATAAGACCTTTACAGTATGTGAGCTCTGACAGCCCCAGCGTCTGTTTTTCAATGACATCATTTACAATCTGTGGTATAGTTCACTGCCTCATAAATGAATAAATGTCTTGCACTTTGTGCTTTAAACCTATAGCACCTGTGTTTTTGTCTTCAAATCAAAGTTTGTAATGTTGTGATTCCTCTCAGAGCATCTGCTGATGTAGTAAGAGAGAGTTTCAGACCTTTTGTGGGATCTGAGCGAAAGCAGAAGCGATCATGTTTGCTCTGTCCATTGTCAGAGTATCGATCATAGAGCCTAATGAAAACACGACAATGCCATGATCACCTGAACTCTGAACAAACTCCTCCAGATCCTAACAACACACACACACACACACACACACATATACTAAAAAAAAGCTAACTAACACAATAAAACACAATAAAAACATGATAACATAATAAAAACATGATTTATGAGTTATCTCATTTGGGAACCAAACTCTATACACAATTTACATCACAAAACTATTCTGATTCGCCCAAAAATGACAATTCTGTCATCATTTACTCACCCTCATGTAATTTCATAGCTGTATACATTTCTTTTTTTCTGATGAACACAGAGAAAGATATTTGGAAGAATGTTAGCTATTTTCAGTTCTGGGACATCATCCACTACCATAGTAGGGAAAAAATATGTTTTTGTTCTGTTGAACACAAAATGAGATATTTTGAAAAATATAGGAAAACAAAGAGTTCTCGGGCACCTTTGACAACCATTCAATTTTTCCTACCATGGTAGTTAGTTAATAATGTCCCGGAACTGAAAATGACTCACATTCTTCCAAATATCTTTCTCTGTGTTCATCAGAAAAAAAGAAATGTATACAGGTATGAAATTACATGAGGGTGAGTAGCCTAAATGATGACAGAATTTTCATTTTGGGGTGAACTGTCCCTTTAAATCAAATGGAATCAAAGAGTGATGACTGAATGCGATTGAACGATTTCCACCTGTCTGTTGGAGACTACCTTTTCAAGAGGTTTGGCAGGTTTGCAGTGTAATCCTCCAACAAATTTAAAATTAGGCACCAATGGTCGCGGATACTCAAAATCCCAGTAGGTTCTAATCAACCAGATGTCGGCCTTTCCCATCATCTCACACATAGTTGTGGGTTTACCTGTGAAAGACAGAAATAATGTTGCTCAGAATCTCTTCAAACATTTTGAGTAACAATAACAACCCGTTATTTGATCCCATTTAGATACACAACCCACCCAATATGGCACCAACAATCATCTCATACCCACCTAAAGACACTTAAAGGGACAATTCACCCAAAAAAATCAAAGATCCGTCATCATTTTTTACCCTCATGTGGTTCAAAACGTGTCTGTGAGTCTTTCTTAAGTGAAACACAAACAAAGATATTTCGAGAAATGTCTTAGTGGTTTTGTTCATACAATGAAAGTCCTATATCTAATTCCACGGCTCAATGACTTTTGATTATCAACATTATTCAAAATATCTTCTTTGGTTTGACGTGACATAAGGATGAATAAACGATGAAAGATCATTTTTATTTTGTTGCAAACCCTCCCTTTAAATAACATTTCTGACCTTTGTGATTTTATATGCGTGGAGTTGCACAACACACTTACACAGTTTCATGAACGTCACATGACATCACCAGCAACAATTACATTTCAAGGTGAGTAAAAGATGCCTGAATTACCATTTATTTCAGTGTAAAGTGCATCAAAGTTAATCCTAGTGTTGAGTGTGAATATAGCTGTGTGTATGATGTACAGGAGCATGTTTTCTAGTCTCTCCATGAAGTTCATGTTGTCAGTGAGGTGGTCGGTCACCCCGGCCGCAGGAACATATGACGGTGTGGTGGGCAGCTGTCCGCACATCCGCTCGAAACCGTATGCGAAGGTAAAGCGCAGCGACAGCACGTGCGGTATATTGAGCGTCTGCGCCATCAGGTCGGTGCACGGCATCATGGGATCGGATAAAAGCACATCGTAGTGAGATTCCCGGAGCGTGCGTAAGAGATCCGGATTGTGAAACATCCCATAGCAGATGTCAGACGCCACAGCCATGAAGTCGGTCATCACGCGCCAGAACATGAAGACCTTCTCGTATTTGGGTGCTGTGTTGATCATCCAGACATTGATGAAACTGTCCCACATGGCCTTGGCTTGTTCTTTCTCCGTGTTGACTTTAAAGACGTTGAAAGTAAACTTCTCCTTCTTCGTGTGTGGCACAGAGGGTGAGGAAGAACTGGTCAGAACGGTCACGCTGTGGTTCCGGTCCACAAGCGCGTCGATGATGGTGCGCATGTTGTGCCAGTGGCTGAACTCGCCCGGCATCACTAAAACCCTGCCGGCGTGGCCAAAGTCTGTTCCACACAGCAGCAGAAACACAAATAAAGGCCCAGAAATCATGATGAGTGAGTGCGGTGTGACAGGAATCCAGATATACATGCATAGGATTTGGGCGAAGGTCGGGTTATACTGTATTTGGGAGGGTGGGTGCAGTTTGTCCCCTGCAAAAACAAGTTATTTATTTGCCCAACAAGATATACAGATAGATAGCGGAGCTTGTGAACTTGGGTTGCGAAACGTTCAACTTTCTCTCCAGTCGGAACTGCATGTAGCTATAAAAGTATCCAGTGTCAACACATTATTTACTTATTTCATCAACTCGAGACCCTTGTAATAATCACACAGATCATTGTTCTACTCCATCTCTGCTGGAAGGGAATTTACTTTTTACAAACTATAATTGAAAAGTGGTTTCATTGATCTGTAAAATATGAGAAGCCGTGCTTGTTCAAGGGCAGGAATTATTGCAGTAGAATATTATATATTTTAAAGAAAGCTTTTGCGTTGCAACATTGCAAAGAAACAAAAAGACTTTGAACATCTTTACCCAGATAGCACAATCCATCTGGTTTACGTCTATTTGACGTCTGCATTTACATCTGTAAGACATCTGCAATACATAGTTTGCTCATCTGCAATACGTCTCGGAGACGTCTGAACGTCTGTAATACGTCTGCTAAAGATCTGGAGATCTGCTGCTTAAAAACATCTGCTAAACATCTTAGAAAGAGCTGTTGTACATCCATTCTAAATCATAAACATCTTACAGACATCTTCTAGATGTCTATATGACGTCTGACAGCAGACATCTCCGAGACGTATTGCAGATGAGCAAACGATGTATTGTAGATGTCTTGCAGATGTAAATGCAGACGTCAAATAGACGTAAACCAGATGTATGTGTGCTATCAGGGTATCTAGTCAGGTAAGGGAAATTAGTGACAGAGTGGTGGTGAAACAATTTACTTCATAAGTTTATTAACTGCTGCATTAAAAGACTTTCGAGAGACTTAATGAACAACCTGCCAACGGGTTATCTGCGGTTTTGACGATTAATTTAACGACTTTTAAACCTTCTTAATAATATCTGCAGATATGAAATTTAAGTACCAATTTCATTTACAATTTCATTATGAGGAGATAGAGATAGCACAACCATCTGGTTTACGTCTATTTGACGTCTGCATTTACATCTGCAAGACATCTTAAATACATAGTTTGCTCATCTGCAATACGTCTCGGAGACGTCTGAACGTCTGTAATACGTCTGCTAAAGATCTGGAGATCTGCTGCTTAAAAACATCTGCTAAACATCTTAGAAAGAGCTGTTGTACATCCATTCTAAATCATAAACATCTTACAGACATCTTCTAGATGTCTATATGACGTCTGACAGCAGACATCTCCGAGACGTATTGCAGATGAGCAAACGATGTATTGTAGATGTCTTGCAGATGTAAATGCAGACGTCAAATAGACGTAAACCAGATGTATGTGTGCTATCAGGGTAGTGTGACATATGACTATCTAATGTTTTGAAGAGACAATGATAACGACACTAAACCTCATGAATTACAGTCTGTTCCTATATCGACGATTAGTGACTTTTTATTTTTAGCATAATTGGAATGTTTTCGAAACGAATCTATCAGGTTTCAGATCAACGTACACTAGTCAGATTTAGCAACTCGTGACATACCACTCCAGAAGTAACAACCCAGGAAGACGCCCCAGATAGCACAATCCATCTGGTTTACGTCTATTTGACGTCTGCATTTACATCTGCAAGACTCTAATAATAGTTTGCTCATCTGCAATACGTCTCGGAGACGTCTGAACGTCTGTAATACGTCTGCTAAAGATCTGGAGATCTGCTGCTTAAAAACATCTGCTAAACATCTTAGAAAGAGCTGTTGTACATCCATTCTAAATCATAAACATCTTACAGACATCTTCTAGATGTCTATATGACGTCTGACAGCAGACATCTCCGAGACGTATTGCAGATGAGCAAACGATGTATTGTAGATGTCTTGCAGATGTAAATGCAGACGCCAAATAGACGTAAACCAGATGTATGTGTGCTATCAGGGACGTGACTGATTGATTCATGGAGGATTCACAAACACTCACAGATGGAGACGATTCTCCAGGATTCAGGTATTATTCTGATGAAAGTTTTGTTTGCATGATTCCAGTGGTCTTTAAATATTACATTTAGCATTGTGATATATGCAAATATACTGTATATATACACTGCTGCCGGAGATTCAACATTACGTGAAGCACGCATCTGTAGGACAGTCCAGCTTGTCGTCTTCACAGTGGTCAGCTTTAGTTTTTGTGTTGCTGATTGTGCTGCTGACTATTTATATTTTATTTCATTTAAGTTAATATTAATTTGTGTAATTATTTTACTGTTAATTGTATTAAATAAACGATTTGTTGAATTTTGTTGTATGTTCGCTTTATTAATTAAACAATTTGTTGAATGGGTACGGTAGTTTGGTAGCATTTAAAGTCCCCGTGAACCGGAAGCTGAGATCGTTTTTACTTCCGTATTCTGGCACATTTCCTAGTGAAAAGGAATTTAAAAGGATAAAATTAGTGGGCGTGGCTTGCGTTTTTCACTGCGAATCGATTGAGTGTTTAAAAACAGCTCACTGATTTTGAAACCGGAAGTTACAAGTAACGCATGGAGCTGCGACTAAACAGACCAACTGAGGTAAACTTCTAACCCATTTAAAGACGAAAGCCATTTAATGAATAAAAAAATGAAAGAAATAACGCATTTAAAGAGAAAACATAACTTCCTGGAACTATCTGAAGGCTCCATGAATCACGTGACGCTCCAGCATTTCGGACTTCCGTTGGCAGAACTCTCTCTCTCTCAATGGCAATGACATGCAGGACGTACTTCTTACCTCAAACCATCAGATTCATCCGCGCTGACGAGCAGTGCCTAAGCACAACCACTCACATCAAGAAAATAACTCCGCCACTGAGCTGATTCAAACAAGTATGGCGGCAAAGAGGAAAAAGGTGCATGTTGCAGCTTATTATTATATATACTGGCATATTTGATTAAATTACAATTAGATATTTTTATTAAGGGAAATATTTAAATGAGTTTTGGCAGCAGCATAAATTCATACAATGTTCTAGGCTAGCCACCATAAATGTTTCTCCTGACGTTTAGCATGTCTCAAAGCGGAACGGAAGAAAGCTTTTTGTCCTGTTTAATGATACTTTGATGTGTTTAAATTTTAAATACCCTTCTGAATAATGCAGTTTAGGATTAAATGCAGGTCGTTCAGGTTGTGTATTTGTGTATATTTATCACTAGGCGGCGCTATATGTCTATGCATTAAAATTACTCCGAACACATGCGCCACAATCAGAACATAGTAGCAATAATTAAGGTAAATTCACTTTTGATGTACTAAAATATTCAATTTACATATGTCCAACGAATAGTTTAACAAACGACTAAATTAAAAAAACTTAAATAGAGGTTGGCTTTGAAAATGATATTCACAAAAAATCAGATGTTATTAATAATTCAATAAATTTCATACAGGATTTCACTTCCAAAAAAACAAACCCAAGACTAAACGAATCCATACAAACATTATAAACATTAAAGTGGTCTATTGAAATACTGCGATTTAGCACGTTTTTAGTTTTCATATTTAATTTTTAATACAACCCAGGAAGTTCTTTTTTTTTTTTTTTTACAAAATGTTGTTTTGTAAGGGTTTGTTGTAATATGTTTTCCTTCTGGTTGGGAAATGTATGAAATAATGCCTTCACATTATACTTACCACAGTATAGACATACTGTAAGTACCCACAGCAGCATGCTTTTAAACTATAGATTACACAAAGGTAAATTATCTTTAAGTGTTGTGATAAATACTGCTGAAGGGGGCTGTAATGCTCCGCAGGGTCAGACACGGTTTTTAAGGAGATTTTCTGTCACTTTGAGAAATAACCTCACCTTGCATCTAGCTTCAGTTTGTTGTGGCGTGTGGCTTGTGACACTGACCCTTTGACCCTAAATCACCCCCCTCCCGCACCCCCACATGCCTTTCTCTCCGTCACAGGGAAATAATAATTGTATGTTTGCCAGTAATCTGCTCTTGTGATCTATCAGTCGGAGTGGTCAACAGAACGGAAACTCTTTATTTAATGAATCGTTTCATCTCAGCAGGATTTTGGAAAGACTTGTTCTCTTAATACCCTCCATTTAAGAAAATGCAGGGTGAACATTAAATATGTCAGCAGCAGTGAGGCTTAAGGGATCATTATTTAATGAGCCGGTCAAAATGCAGGTCTTCCTGGAGCGTGGACATTCAATATAGAGCCGAGTCAAAAGAATTGTGTGTGTTTGGAGGATTTCTCTGATCTTTCTGTAGTGGATTTACTGTACGGCAGTCGAAGTAGATTACAGGATTCGATTCGTACGTGTCATCAGACTTTACATATGAAGCTGCATGGAACGGCGAAAATATTTGACTTATTGTCAACTTTAAAGAGCGATATTACAGCAATATTTCAGATGTTCCCTGATCTAAAGCAACACAATATTTATGCACATTTATTTATCGTTTTTCATGACAAACTTTGTACAGTCACCTCAGAATTTCTCTGCTGAAGAAACTGTAAACAGTGGATTTGTTAAGGAGAATAAATGGGCTGTTTTTTTCCATTAAGTGTCTGATAATCACCTAGCTTTTTACTGTGTCACATCAGAACTGTTCAGCTTATTACTGTACAGAAGAAAAAGCCAAGACAATGAGATTTCAGTAAGCTGCTTGGAGCTTTAAAATGGGCAACGGAATTTTTGATGTGATTTTTTTAATGTCCTGTAAAAACAAGAGCCATCTGTCCACATCACCTTTCTCCGAATGCTTAGATGTTGTTCATATTTGTCTTATCGTTTTTAAAATACCACTGTATCATCAGCTTGAGGTGGTTTGGGGTTACAATCAATATTCTTACCTGGAGTATTATATTTTGAGTCAATAAATCTCTTTAAAAATAATTATATTTTATATCTGCAGGACATGTTTGCAAGATAAAAAAGCTAACACTTTACAGTAAGGTTGTATTTATTAACAGTAACATGAACTAACAATGAGCGATATATTTTTTCGGCATTTATTAATTCATTTTAGCTAATGTCAATATATAGAATCGATCATGTTAGTTGTGATGCATTAACTAATGTTAATAGTTACAAAGTTTTATTTAAAAGTCAATAAACATTATTAAATGCTAAAATGAAGATGAACTAAATTAATAAATGCTGTTGATGAATTGTTCATTGTTAGTTCATGTTAGCTAATGCATTTACTAATGTTAAAAAATACAACCTTATTGTAAATTGTTACCATAATGTAAATGTATGTATATAGGTGCGTGCGTGTGTGCGCGTACACATTTTGTTTATATGTATCTCATACTTTTCAGCCAGACTTAATGGGATAGTTCACCCAAAAATGACAATTCTGTCTTCATTTTCTCACCCTCAAGTTGTTTCAAATCTGTATACCTCTCTGTTCTGATGAACACGTAGAAAGATATTTGGAAGAATGCTTGTAGCCAAACAATGCTTGGCCACCAATGTCTACCATAGTAGGGAAAAAATGTTTATAAATTTCTTTGTTCTGTTTAACACAAAAGCAGATATTTTGAAGAACAGCAAACAGTTCTGGGGCACTTTTAACTACCATTGTCATTTTTCCTATTATGGTAGTTGATGGGGTCTAAGAACTGTTTGGTTACAACCATTAATCCAAATATCTTTCTCTGTGTTCAACCAAACAAAGAAATTTATACAGATTTGGAACAACTATCAACTATCGTAGGTAAGTAAATGATGACAGAATACTATAACTTTTTTTGTAGTTTTACAGCAAAAAAACTGTAGATGTACTGTAATTTTTAAACATAAACTCACCTATTTCTTATATTTTCTTTCATGAAACAAGATTAAATAGGTCACTTTTTTGTTATGTAAATGTATCGTTATTAAAGATGTTTCCAATAGTTTTACTAAAAAACAAGACAAGACAAAACGAGCTTAGGAAAAATGTCATTTTTATTTTCATAGTGTTGCTGTGCTAATGCCAGTCTCTTCTTGGGTGTTTTAATTTAGGTAAAAGTAAAGTTTAACTCAAATTGATAACAGTAGGAAAGTAATTAAATCTACAGTAAGTTACTGGCAAACCTGCTGCAAAACTACGGCAAAGTTTTACAGTGCATATATATACTGTATATATATATATATATATATATATATATATGTATATAAAACATGACTTGGACAAAGTATGCTGAACATGAAAAAGCTTGATGTTAACTGAAAAAAATTGTATAAATGACAGTGCTAAAATGCATGATGTCACGCATTTAAATATGATGTCACACAGATTAGCTTCTTCTTTTTAAAGAGCAAATGCAGTGACAAATTCAGCAATTTCTCAGAAAAAGAACTACACAGATGTGGAAAGATTATTTTTAAAAGTTCAAGTCAGTGTAGTGTCAGTATTAATACTTTCCAAGAAATTTAAGATTTGTATGATAATGGCGGGAATCCTTTTCGCTTGCTATCGGTTCTAGTTCAAATCTAGAGCATGTCGCCTGTTGTTTTTCATGCTAGTCTTTTGTAGTAAGCTATAGAAACAGTAAGCGATACATGCATCATACGTCACTTCTGAAGCCGAGCGTTTCGGAAGCCACCAGACCAATTTACCTAATGAAAACGAAGCAAATCCTGGTAAAGCCCTGCTGCCGGGAGAGGGAGGGACCCGGGCGATGAGCTGACAAATCCACTGCATTGTTTTCATTCCGCTCGGCCACATCTTTGGCATCCTCTTGTGGAAGAAGACTTTTAGCTCTTCTCTAAAACCTTTTAAACTCACAATCCTTAGACAATTTCTCCAAGCGGGGGACAAGCTCCTTAGGCTAATGGCCATTTTGCCTTGACGTTCAGTGTGGTTTGGTCTTACAGTAATGCGTGTTGTGTTGTTCGGACGACTGCGGTAAGCTGACTAGAAGCAGCGATTTCATCCAGAAGATATTGACCCTGGTGTGTCAAAGACTAAATATAGCGGACGCAGGGATAAACATCCAAGGGGATGAATTTCAAATGCTGTGTCGTGATTTACTCATCTTAACATAATGCTGGCCGTATTTGTATTGTTTTGGCTTTATGGACTTTGAGGTTATGCCTTCTTGTTTTTCGGCTGGTTGTGCAAAACAAGAAGAAATTATGTCTTGTGTTAATACTGTCACGCAGTTTCCAGTAAACCATTTCTAAACAGAATCTAGACATTTCTAACATGGTTTCATGTTGAGTGACATATCTTTGAATCATTTTAAAGTTGTTTTGCTCATCAATGTTTACACCGTCTTCTTTAGAAAATAATGCGGGTGTGCTGGCGTGATGTACCAATGAGTTTAGATATAAACCTCTTATCCACGATGCATGTGTGTCACTTTATACAATTTAAATTTATACTTTAAACAATTAATATCATTTCAAGTTTCAACTTTTTGATGTGAACCCACAACCTTCGCAGTGCAATGTTCTATCAACTGAGGCACTGGAACAGTAGACGTGTGATGGTATTATTCTCTATGTGAAAATATCTCAATGAAGGAGTCAACTTCACCCAATGTGTGACTGCTTGTGTAGTGTGTTAGTGTGTGTTCTGTGTTGTGTGTTATGTGTTGCTGCTGAGCAGATGCTGAAGAGAGAGATGGTCGGCTGCTCCTTCAGTGTTGGGTTTCTGCCGTTACCATGACAGCAGTTTTACCATCACACAAGTAACCTTCAAACTCAGGTTTCAGCAGATGGAGCCAAATCAACACTGCTCTCTCTTTACCTGTATTCATATTCTCTCTCTCTCGCTCTCTACCATAAAGAATATAATAACATGATAACAACAAACAATAGGTGGAATTAAAATAAGGTGCTAGGTGTTGGATAAAATTGAATATAAAAATTGGCTTTGAAATGTGAGAGGTAATATACAGTATATGAAAAATGTTTTTAAACAAAAATGTATAAAACAAAGATGCATAAAAGAAAGAATTCTTTCATTTCTTTATGTCTTTATTTTACTGTATTATTTTTCAGCGTTTAGTATCCATAATAAACTCTGCTTGTATGTTTAAATTGTACAAAAAGCAAACAGCAAAACATACAAAGAGTTTATTTTAATTATGTTATCATGTTTGTATTGTGTTCTATTGTGTGTGTGTGTGTGTGTGTGTGTGTGTGTGTTTTTTAGTTGTTATTACTTAATAAAAACAACCCACGTTTTGTCTCATTGCGCTCAGTCATATCTGCAACATGTACCGTCCGTAAGGAACAATGACGTTTTCACTCAAGATGCACCTAGGATTACGATCACCGACGTGAGTCAAAATATCCAAACACTACATCATACATCGACAAGCAAAAAGGGGAAAGGCTTCAGGCTATCCGTTTCAAGTGACGTCCACAAATATGAAAAACACAAAGTAAACTTTTGCACTAACTTGAGGCCCAATCACAGAGGCACTCAACAATGCTCCGTTTATCTGAAATTAGTAAACATCATTATCACTTGGTGACAAATAACCTCAGCGCAATGAGAGTGGAAGTGGCTTAGCCGGCTGAGATTTTAGCGGACGTACGTCATCACCCTGTGTGCATAGAGTCTATTAAAGCAATAATATGGTCCTTTGTTGGATCTGTATAATATTGTAATTTTAAAGTTCTCCAATAAAAAAAAATGAAAGCAATAATCCCCAAGAAGCAGTGTATTTTATAACAGCTAAGGGCGTTGTGGCACGAGTCATTAAAACCCCCTCAGCTGTTATAAAACGCACTGTAACCCACTGCTTCGTGGGGCTTATTGCTTTTATAAAACGGTTATTCCATATGCTTAGCAAGGTTTTATAAAATAAAGTAAATAAAATGATATTTAGGCTTTCTAAATCGGGGTATTTTATAACGGCTTAGAACTCAGCTCAGCCAATCAGAATCAAGACCAGAACTGACCGTTTTATGATGATCGATGTTAACTGGAATGCACAATAACTGTTTTTGCACTTGAACGCTTTCTTGAGTGAATAATGTCGGTCCTCCTATAAATACAAAATGTTTACGAGTTTCAGTGACCGAGGAACTGAAACATTGGTCTTATGAAAGTTCCACACCACGCTTGGGTGTGTTTGTGCCGGCTGGGCTTTGTGTTGAGTTAGTTTGAGGTCAGGCGCTCTCCTCTGGTTCTTGGCCTACTTTGAGCTGAAGTGGATCAAGGACACGAGGATTATCCGAGAGCGCTCGCTCCAGCGGCCGCGCCAGACTCCTGCAGTCTGCCACAGATTAAGAGTGAAGATGCTACAGGAGTTTATCTTATGTCAGGCTTTTGTAGCATTTCCATAAAGAAGAGGCGAGATGATGAGAATCTTTATGTGAATGGAGGCTGGATTATCATAAAGAACTGGGTGTGATCTCTCACGCTATTCAGCTTTAAACCAAACGTTTGAGCGAGAGATTCAACTGACTGATTTGTTAAAAAACAATGTGAACATGTGAATTTTCTTTTCTATTTTACTTTTATTAAATCTTTCTAACCTAGACTAAAAGTGGGAAATAGTTGAATTAAATGTAAAAAGCATAATTTACTCGCCCTCATCATTGACCTTATGAAGTCACTTTCTGAATACATAACAGCAAAATGACCCTCGACTGGAAGAGGCCTCTGGGGGCCGGTGGTCTGCCCTGTCATTTTGTCTCAGGACCCCCCGCCCTCCAGCTCACCCACACGGGCGACCGTCAGCCCCTCTCCTCCAGGAAAGTGGGTCATGGTCTGAGATGATCCTAATCCTGCCGCCCCTGGAAAGAAAAAAACAACAGCCCCCCAGTTCATTTAGTCTTCACCTACTTGTTTTTCTGTGCGGTTTAAAGTCCTTTCGTTTTATTAGATCACATGAAAGACAGAACTCAGTCCGTGATGAAAACAATTTAGAGCTGTGTCCAGAGAGAAAGACAAATGTCCAGTGCATTTCCACCTGTGTGATTTGCGCAGCGTCCGACGAATTGGTTTCTAATGGAGAACTGCTCAGCGATAATGACGTATAATAACGACAAAGTGATGAATGCACGCTTTTAAACGGCTGACCTCCGAGCGCTTCATGACAGCACATTTGTCCGCGATGGCCTGACACGCGGCGTGATTAATACGCAGTGGATAAATGATAAATAATAAATACATTCATTTTGCACTTGATTCGTTACATCCATCATTACGCGAGTTAGAGACGAATCGGAGCAGATGAAGGTTTGCTGACATTGATTTCATTGGTTGATCCTGAAAGTTTAAAGAGTCATCCGTGATCCGTACCTTCTGAATATCAGTCGTTACTTTGTATATTTACTTCTTTAGATTTAACATTTCAATTGAGTGTATGTGATGCTCATGTCATTGGGTCATTTGCATACACTAAACTACAGAAGTTTACAGTCACTTCACCAAAATGTTATGATCTTTTGATCCTTTTGATCAGAAGGTGTTTGCTTAAAGGTTTAAAATGAGTTTTGTATACAAAATATAATTGTGCAGTAGTTTGTTGTTTTATAGTTTTAATAAGAGGACATTTCTGTAAATTCTAGACAAAGGCTGACTACAACAATAATACAACATAATTTTCCCATATTTGTGTTATTCCATCGTTTTGATAAGTTTACTATTATATGTGAATAAATTAATGATTAGTGTCCTTAAACATTTGAACGGCAGAGTATGTACAGAGTATTATATATGTACTTACAGCTGCTTTTTGTCAAAATAATGTTCAGTCAAAACAAATGAAATGTTATATTCAAACCTCTTGAGATCAGATTGTCATTTGTTAAATGTGAAATCCTATTCGTTTTCTGCCTGTCTACGTATTGCTGGTAATCTGTACTAATGAATGAACCCAACAACGATGACATCACTTCCTGATGTGACATCATATCAAAGAAAGCATTTGATCCATTTGATTGTATAAATGTCTTTTTTTCTGATGAACACAGAGAAAGATATTTGGAAGAATGTTAGCAAAATCATTGACTACCATAGTATGAAAAGTTAAATGGCAGTCAAAGGTCCCCCAAAACTGCTTGCTGTCCTACATTCTTCAAAATATCTCATTTTGTGTTTAACAGAACAAAAAAGAAATACAAGATATGTTTTCTATTGTAGTGAATGACTGATTGCTAACATTCTTCCAAATATCTCTCTCTGTGTTCATCAGAAATAAATAATTTGTACAGGTTTGAAACAACTTGAGGATGAGTAAATGGTGACAGAATTTTCATTTTTGGGTGAACTGTCCCTTTAATTGTTTGTTCCACTAATATTTATTCCATCATGTAAGACAAATACTTGAGTTTTAAATGTTAAGATATGAGACACATAAAAGGTCAACATCAGCCATTGACCCTAATGCAGTGTCACAACATGACAGATCTGCGGTCAGTTAAATAAATATTGACTTCAGAGAGGCTGTTAGTTAAAAATCTAGTACACAAACAACTGTACAGTTTTTTTAATCAAACAACCAAATAGTAAGAGTGAATGAGAATATCCAACATGAACGTTTTGCTGTTAACAGACCACATAAGAGCTGATCTCAGGAGAAGTGTTAACTTCCCTTAAGAGCTTTGAACTTTGACCTGCGGTAGTGTGTCTGACCTGATGCGCGTCGTGTTTGCACTTTCAGACAAAGCCAAACCAAACTCGTGGAAATAAAAAAGAGGTCGTAAAGGTCACTCAAAGCGACAAGAAATACGTGGCAGTTGTGTTGAAGGGCCGTATAAAGAGCCACAGAGAGCTCCGAGATTCCTCCGGCGTGGACAGTTGTGCTTCTCATTGTTTGGTGACACATGCAGGTTGTAAATATGTCGGCTGTGAGCTGCAGGTCATTGTTGCTGGTGTCCAGCGTGGCATTCTGCCTTTTGTTGCATTGTGTTGTTCATCATTAGCATCTCAATATTGAAAGGTTGATGTCAGTAGAAGCGCAGTCGCCCTTTCAACTCATAAGACTTGTACCTCCAGCGTCTGATGATGTCACAATAAAACAATTATATTACATTAACTTGTGTGCATCAAATATGTGTGTTGTATTGCACACGTGCCTGTTTGTGAAATTATTTATTTGGTTAAAAGAACGTTTAAAAAGAAAACATTTCTTGAAACCTGCAGGCTTTTCTCAATATTATGAATATACGTTTGAATACATTGATCATATGAAATGCACAAATAAATATTGAAATTATTTTATTTTATTTGTCCTCATTGAGAAACAAATTTGTTACAGTGATACATTTTTTTAAATTTATTTTATAAAAAGTATTTTGCAGCGTTTATTTCAACACAATGTCATGGAAATTCATCGCTGTTTTTAAGGTGACTTATTTGTATGAATTTGTAAGATCTCATAGTGTAACGTGTCCACAGATGATGGTGACAAGGAACAGATGGTGAGTAAAAAAGGTTTAATAAAAGGTGTGAACAGGAGCAAAACAGGGTAGGTGGGCGTCCTGGAGACTCGTGTAGGACACGGGGAACAAGACAGGGAGTCTCCAGGACGTCGCCACCGACACCGGGAATCCACCGTGGTGCCGGTAGCTCAGAAGGCCTGAGGGTGCCAGCCGCACCGGGAGCCTGGAGGGCGCCGGCCGCACGAGAGGTCTTATGTCCGTGCTGGCCATCCCGTCCCTATACTGCGCACCCCCCAAAAATATTTGGGGCGAATCCAGGGGCTCTGGGCAGTCTTCAGGCCGGGGGCAGGCTTTCGGACGGAGCTCTGGGCAGGTTTCGGGACGGGATTCTGGGGAAACTTGGGGACTGGTCCGTACTGCCCAGACGCATGCCAGAGCCATGGCCACGATGGCCACAGCGGTCACCATCATCCAGTCCCATTAGAAAACACGCGTTTAAAGAAAGATTGTCCCAACTCACCTGATGACTTATTTCGACGAAGTCCTCCACATATCTCTCCAGAGGACGGACATGGCTGAGATGGTATCTGAGATTGTCCTCTGGAGAGATGTTGAGCCACAAGGAATCCATCATTATAAAGGTCGGTTATTCTGTAACGTGTCCACAGATGACGGTGACAAGGAATGGATGGTGAGTAAAAAAAGGTTTCATAATAAAAGGTGTGAACAGGAACAGAACAGGAACAAAACAGGGTAATCCAATAAACAAAACATCCACGGAACATAAAACACGAAGAGCAAAAACATCCACGGAACAAGTGCTAATCCACACGCGCAAACCATGAACCAAGTAACATTACATTAATAACCAACAAAGAACTGAACTAAGGGGAGAACTTCAATAGAACAGATAACAAGGGCTAAACAGGTGATGGGGATGAACTAGATGATGGGGTGCAGGTGCAGAAGTTAGTGAGGGAGCGTGGGAAAAGGACATCCTTGGGCAAAAACGGGGAAAACAAGACTAGGGACCGACAGGAGTGTCACACATAGGGCTATATGCAGTTCATCGTAATTAATCGTAATCGTCAATTTTGCCTTCCGACGATTACAAAAACAAAATAATTGAGGTGAAACAATTGTTGACCGGCATTCAATTTTGTTTCATAAGCCAGTGAGTAATCATGTTAAATAATCGTGGTCTCCATCTTCACCAAAATAATCATGGTTCTGATTTTTCTTACAATCGAGCATAGTTAAGAATTCATGTACTTCATTTTTAAAGTTTTTTTTGTGTAGAGTTACAGTATCACTATCATCGGGCCGAGTGTCAGTAACTGAGCTTTACAGGATTGTTAACAGCATCCAATCATATATTCAGTGGAGTGTCAGTCAAACAAAAAGCTCAAATGTGTCGCCCGTCTGACCCTCTGAACGGTCAGCAGCACACTCCGGGCGGCAGTTGGGCAGTCAGGAACATGCAGAAGAGAGCGGGTGGACAGTTTAGCCAGCTGCTCCACAAGCCATTGGCCAATGAAAGCTGCCAGATGGACACTCGCATGCAGAACAATGAGTCTTCTGCAGGAGCCGCTATAGGCTAACGGCTAGTCAGACATATAGCCGAGAGCCGCACGGGTCACTCGGGACAACAACAGCGTCTCGACCCGAGAGGAAATGTCCTGCTGGGGACTTATTCAAGGGAGAAATGTTTTTAAAAGATTAAAAAAACTAAATTTCATCCAAAGTAAAAACACAATTTCGCCATCTTTTGAGATGCTGAAACTTTAAAGCCATATGGAAGTGTATACTCGATTCTGAATGATATTTCTTGCAGACAGCAACAGGCTGAGTGTCCGCTGATCACGGCCGCATTGAGTAACCAAGCCTGTTTAATGAGGCGTGTGATCGGTTCCCTCCCTCCCCGCGCCAGAGACCCCATTCAGCCCTGTGATTGATTATGACAGCTACACAATAGAGACCTGGAGTCAAGACCAAACCCCCGGCCACCAAACTTCAGCACCCTACACACAACAAGTTGTTTACATACATCTGAGTGCACTACTGATGCTGGCATACACACGTGCTTATGGTTACTTGCCGTTTAAAAGTGTATTTATTCTCTTAAACTGCATTTGAAATGTAATACTAGATTAATGCGCATTGAGTACAGTTCAGTATAAACTGTAGCATCTTTACTTTTCAACATCAGTTCTACGTTCTACAGCAATACAATATAATGCAACATAAAGACGAAGTAAATCGTTTACTATACAGTATATATAGGGGTGTCACAATCAGTGTTGGTTACGTTACTCTGAAAAAGTAAGTAACTACTAGTTACTAATTACATATTCAACAGTGTAATTAGATTACTGTACAAATTACTCTCTCCGAAAAGTATTTAATTACTAATTACTTTCTATATCCTATATCAACCTTGATTAGTTCAGTGATTCAAGGATAGACATAAAACGACTCTTTTAATTCATTCAAATAAATAATATTAAACTACATAAAGTACTCTTATTAACTGACCAAAGTATTACAAATGTGAGAATTATACATTAAAGCACGGATTTTAAAGTTAGACTTTGAATTTTGATGTCAATTCCACTACTGCACACACAAATATTACACAAAGTATTTAGTTTAATTACATCAGAAGTAACTGTAGAAAAAAGAAAAAATAGAGTAATCCCTTACTTACGTTTTACTATGATCTGCTTTCTTTAAAGTAATGTTAGGTTTTGGGGTCATGCTTCATTCTTGCTTTTTACTAATAATCAAAGGTTTTTGTAAGATTTACATCGTATCATTTTGTGCGAATTCACCACCTCATATTTACATTGAGATCGGGATGGATATCACCTTAAAAGGTAAAAAGTTCATCTTTTTGCATATTTTAATGAAATTATAGTCAAGACATGATGTTTAAAAAATAATAATTTATGTTGCTTCCAGTTCCAGTTCATTTATCCACCAGGAAATGGAGGGTAAAGTCAACTGCATTGCATTGTGGGATACAGTATCGACAGGTCACCCATGCAGGTACACTCTTAAAAAAAAGGTGCTTCAAAAGGTTCTTCGATGCCATAGAAGAACCTTTTGGTTCCATAAAGAACCTTTAACATCTGAAGAACCTTTAACATCTGAAGAACCTTTCTGCTTCACAAAAGGTTCTTTGTGGTGAAAAAAGGTTCTTCAGATTATGAAAAAGGTAAGAAAGAGAGGGTTCTTTAAAGAACCTTTGACTGAATGGTACTTTGTGGAACCAAAAATGGTTCTTCTATGGCATCGCTGTGAACCGCTAAGCCCCTTTATTTGTAAGAGTGTATTCTGGTACAAATATTCAAAATATGTGTAAAATATTTACTAATATTGCAGAAAAAATGAATATGCAGAATCAGAAATTAGGGAATAATGTTTGCATTTTTTAAATCTTTTTATCAATGTATAATATGTGTAACTATAGGCCTAGAGAAATGCATATCAGTTTTTTGAAATATAGTAAATGATTCCATCGTGTCTATCCCGACAGTACACACGCTGATGATTTTAATAAAAAGTTGTTTGGGTTTTATTTGTTCGCGGCTGCTGACTGACCTGATGGTTACGCTCGAGCGTGCTGTAGATTTACAGCGACTGTGTGATCAATATGCGAATGCAGTAATGCGTCACTTACGTATGCAAAGTTCTGCACCCCACCGAGATGTGAGAAAATATATTTACGGAGCAAATCAGGCTTTTCTCACCCAACACTTTCATCTTGTTGGGATATTTAGAGCACATATACATTAGCCAAGTGAAGATCATCATATTTCATATTTGCCTTTCAATGCTCACAGGTCATCGTTACAGATTGTTAAATTGATTTGTGGCTGAGATTCTGGGCTCCAGTGAGACGCTTAACACTGTTTTATATCAACCCTGATGGCGCGCTTTGAACGGGGTCATATTTTCAACACTATTACCTGATGATGGGCTGAAAAAAATGTGTGGATGTAGGATATGTATCATTCTATGCTTTTATGACAACACATTTACAGATGAGAGAAAGCTGGGTTTCCTTTGAGACATCCATATAAGTGTGAAAGGATGAAACCATGCACATAGAAACACATGTTACTTCCTGGCCTTGTCTTCAAAAGCTACCGAAAGCAATCTGAGCGCAGACGGCACGGAGCTAAAAATATGACATTCATTTATTCCGAATATGATGCATCCACTTTCATCACCGGCCGACGCTCCTCACACAGCCGTGGAAGCCCATTGATGTTCATAGCCCTTAAATGCACAATCATTTAAAAAAGCTGGACATTCCACTCCACAGTAATATATAGTTTTGATCTGTTGTGGCCTAGGTACAATACAAAGAGGTTCAAGTGCGTCTGTGCGTGCTCGGCGAACGCGTGGTGTCCTGTAGCTCTGAGGTTGTGAGGTTGAACCTCTGCAGTAGGGCCCCTCGCACTGAGCTCCATTAAATCCTGATTGAAATGGCTCTGTAAGTGGGCCACAGGTGCATTAACACTTTAGCAATTTGCTGAAATCAAGTGAATGGGAATCACGGCGCACACAAGAGTCCGACTTAAGACAGACACTGTTTTCAGAGTCTATTGCTAAGATGTTTCTTAAGATTTCCTGTCTATGTAAATTACATTGTATGTGTGTGCGTGTGTCTCTCTTTTTCTGTTTATATTGAGATGTATATATACTGTAGATACTTTATACTTTTATTTTATTTTCATATAGGCCATGAACACACTTGACGTCTTTTTTGACAAGAAAAAAGCTCTTTTTTAGTCAAAAGAAAAGCTGTCAGTGTTTGTGCATGAAGGCAGCTCAGCACACGGGATTCATATAGGCAGAGTAACGGAAGTCCATTTGAATTATAAACAGAGACCGTTTTTGCAAAAACCAACCACATATTTTAAAACTACAGTACTAATTTCTCGCTAGAAGTGCAATCGAAAGGTGAAAAATAAACTTTAATTCATATAGAAATATGTTCAAAGCAGCGCTTCAGCCGCCATTTTATTTTTTAGAGAAGGATTCTGCTCGACCAATCACCTTCCTCGCATGTTGTTATGGAAACGACAGGCCTCGCTACTCGCTTGTCATTGGTTAGCTGTCGGGCGTTTCTTTTCAGAAAAGTTGAACTTTTTTAACTTAAAAAGACGCCCTTGAGCTGCCGAAAAGACGCCGGCGCTGGCGTTTAAAAAAGCGCTCAGGACGTTTTTTGAAAACACGGTTTACTCCATAGGATTATAATGTCAAACAGACGCTAGCAGCTTCGAAAAAGAAGTCAGGTCTGAACACGGCCTTAATCTGTATTTGTGCATGTTTATATTAAATTTTTCTGGGCTTTGGCAATGTAAATATTTGTTTTATCATGCCAATAAAGCTTCTTTGAATCTTGAATCTTGAGAGAGAGCGAGAGAGAGACAGAGAGATCAGCAAAGAAAAGGTGTAAAAATTGTATACCTTCAAAAAAATGTATATATATCAGTCATTCTTGTCTTGTGTTCTCTCTGGATCATGTATACAGAATTAAATAATAAAATATGTTAGTGTAGTGTATCGTTGCTGTCCTTCTGAAGCCTTTTATGTCCAAATTTGCTGTTTTTCAGGAAATGGTAAAAACACTGTAATGATTCAACACTGTGTTGTCAAAGTTGACAAGCAGTTTTTAATAGCTTACTTTTTTGTTAAATATTTGCAAAACCAAGTGACAAACATCAAATGCGACTAAAAATAGGAACGATTTATATATTTAATAACATTCACGAAAAATGGAGATAAAATTGTATCAGCATTCAGTTAAATTCATCACACGTCATCACAACACAAAACGATTAAAAATAGTGAAACAATTTGAAAATAATGGAAAAAGATCTGAAAAAAGATTACACAAAAAACATCGTTCTGTCCAATGTAGTACAAAAACACCCTTAAAATTCAGATAAATTCGAATTATATTCAAATGAAATTAAACTCTTCTTTAACTGTCAAATCTTGTGATTTTATTGTGTTCACTTTACACGAAGATAATGCAACACATGTTTATCATCAACACACACTGTTTGAGATGGGGGGGGTGTTCACGCCTCTAGAAACTCCTTCAGCACCGCGGACAGAGACACGCGCGCGCGCGCACACACACGCGACTCTGATGCGCTCCGCTCCTCCGCTTTTGTGATGCTAAACCTGTAGGTCATCAGGATCCTCCTCCCTCAAACCTCCAGATCAACACAAGACCTCGAACCACACACATGTGAAAATTAAAGACAGAGGAACAGTCGCGTTAAAACGCTTCTAGAAATAATTCTGTTGAGTTTGTTTCAAATAGTCACACAGTCGTTTTTTTCTCACTCTCTTTACCATGAAATAATTTTGACCTGCTGTGAGTTTAGTTTTAAGTCACAATGTTGCTGGAGCATCCGGGCTCAAGTTGTCAAAACGCTGGAAATTTCTCCAGGTACAGTCAAGGTAAGAGAGCTTTTGAACGTTTCTCTGTCCTTACGAGCTGTTTAACGTGGAAATGATGTGTAACATTGACCAATGATCCGTGACGTGTCGTGCTGGTGTAAACACAAAGCACCATTCAACAGTTAACTAGTTAACAAATTAACTGTTGTAGCGTTTGACTACCCGTGCATTCATTATTACGCGTGTGAATTTGAATTATTGTAGCATTTCTTCTATTTTGTATTTTATAGTTGTGGAAGAGCTGGTCATATTTTCACATATTTTTCAAGGTTATAAATTGACTCAAACAGTCTGATGACACAGAGCTGTCAGTTTTTTTTTGTAGAAAATTATTCTGTGTACTGGGTCCTTTTATTTGAAGAGCCCAGAAACGCATCTCCAAAGAATCTTCACTCTAAAAAATAAAGGAGCTGAAAAAGATTCGTTGTTATGCCATAAATAACTATTTTTGGATCACCACAGAACTTTCAGTCAATGTAAAAAACTATTCCTTTTCCACTCCAAAGAACCTTTTTGCAACAGTAAGGTTTTGTGAATTTTAAAGGTTCTGTATGGCACCATACAACCCACCAAGGAACATTTATTTTAAAATAAACAGCTGAATGAAAATAACAATTTGACACTAGGAAGCCTTGGAAAACATTTTTGTTACTTCTTGTTTTTCAAGACACTAAACGACTGTTTTTTTTTTGCTCTCAGCATTCGCGTTTCGGAAGCGTTATGCATATGTAATGAGCGACATTGTCCGCGCGTGGAACAGATGTGAAGCGCGTGCTCACGGTTGTCATGAGAGATCCGCCGGTGGACCGACGCTCTATCTGCACGCGCTCAGAAATCAGCAGATATCAGGTTCCGCTCGACAGGTGCAGCACCTGGACCAGAAGAGAACCTGTTCAGCGGATGACGTGTAAAAAATTAAAAGAAAATATAATGGTTTATTTTATAGGGCTAAACTTCTAAAGTAGCTTAGTCACATGTATTCATTCTTTCTTCAATTTAATTGCAGATTTATTCGTAGTATTATTATTAGTATTATTAACACCTTTAGGAAAATTAACCATGGTTTTATTTTTGGCTATACATAAAACTAGTTACTGTATGTAAATATGGTAAGCGTATACATTAAAATTATCAATGATTTTCGGTAACTATATTTGAAAAAACAAAAGATTGGGTTGTTTGAACTCATGGTTGGGTCAAATATCGACATTTACTTTTTTCAGTCACAGGTTGAAACAAGGTTGCACTTTTGGAAGTGCATCTCACATGTATTATTAATAAAGCAAAACGAATAACTAAAACTAAAAATCTTCCTCTTAATCATCTGTAGAATAAAGATATGTAAAATAATTTTCACAGCAAGTCTATTTTGTTTAACGCAGAGTAACATGCATTATGCTGCTATCAAAATGTAAACTTTTCCCACGAATTTGCGTCCATACACATCACAGGTAAACAGATCAATATGACATAAAAATTCTAAAGCTGAAAGTAAGGACAAACATTCCGCACCATCCACCAAAACACACTTTATAAAGGGGAAAAATGTAGGCAAATGTGCCATTGATTTTGAGTTTATCATGTGACAGGCGGTGGTGCCACTAAGGCTGATTTCCCCAGGCGCGAGCGATCAGTGTCAATAAAATTCATCTGCTTCTTCATCAGCTCCATCAGCATTTTATCCAAATGTCTTTCCTTTATTAAAGCAACCCATAGACATTTTGACATAAAATAAACATACGTTTATACACTGTTTATGTAAGTAACTTTTCAGCGGAAAAATCAAAGCATTGCACTTTTTTATTTGTTTTGAGATGGTGATACAGTGTTTGTTAGTATACATATGCTACAGCATTATGAAGATCTATTTGTTTTTTGTTTCGTTCGCAAATATTTGGAACGATAAGGATTAAATGTTAGATAAATATGTTTCGTTCAAAGGAGAATGATCGGTCACATAACATCAAATAGCCTTCGTAGAAAACATGTTTAATACAAACAAACTTTTGACTGAGCGTATTTCTTTGTAAATGTTCGTCATTTGTGAAAGATTGATGGAAATTTGTTTTCTTTTAGTACGTTTTTTCTCAGGCCTACATTGCCGTTTCCATGCGCTTGTTTTGTTTTTAAGTGAGTTTTCTTAACGCAAAAGACTTATTTCCCTGATTCTTTATTACTGGCAAATATTGCTATACTTTGCAGTTTTTTGTGCGCCATGCTCTATGCTGCAATATCGTTTACGCACTTCCATTAAATATCAAGATGACTGTGATCCAGCGTCCAGTATTTCAGCACATGTTGCTGTATAGAAAGGACTTGAATAGCTAAATGCATCAGATTGAAAACCTATAACTTCAAACATCATCTGGAAATAACAAATGCGCGTTTGAGCAGAAAAGCGTTTTATAATCTCATGCGCAATTGATGTGGATATGTTGAAGATTTTGTGGCCGTGTATCAGTGAACTTGCTTGGCACCGTGATGCTGCTGGTGTCCAGGTGACACTCATCTGTTGTATCAGAGAAACTGGGCGGCGTTTCCAACGCGCGTCAAGAGCCACACCGATCAGAAACTCAACGCGCGATGCGTCTGTTTGTGAGACGCTGTCTGCTTCCAAGTGTGCGGTGCGTAACTTTAAATGAGTTATTGAGTAAGTTTTGCTGTTTATTGTTTTAATAATGAAAATGGAGCAGAATAAGGCGCGACATTCGCCAAAGGAGTCGCCATCTCATCACACAGAGATGCTGCTGGCGTTACTGACGCACAGAGAGGAGTTACGGAAAGGTACAAGAACATCGATGAAACCGACTTTTGCTGTTTATGCTGAGCAGTTCTGTGTTTAATTCGGGTTTAGATTTGCCATAGAATTTGATGCACTGTGTGATGTTTCACATTTGACAGGAGATGAAATTACATATCTGTTTTTCACTGTAACGCTTTGTGTTTAGAATGGATGTGCGCTTGTTTCAGGGTGTAGGCTGCTGTCTCTGTCAGAATAACATGAACATTTTATTTAGTCAACCTACATTGTTTGACGTGCAGGTTGAGTTTAAAAATATACACGCAATATTTAGTCAAAGGAAAAACGTTGGGACTGTTTCAGAAACAACTTGTCATACTGACACAGGCTCGAAGAAAGCATGCGTTGAATTTAAAACTAATTCTTTCATTTACAGAATAATATTTACAGATGCTGTCTGATTGAATAATTGATATGTGCACTTGTTCATGACGTAGGCTAGTTGATGTTAACCCACAGAAACGCATTTGATTATGTTCCGACATAATAGACTTGTTTCTTTAATATGTTCAGAATATGTGTATTATTTGAAAAATGTTTCTCTGAATACTGTACTGTGATGACTGGTTGGCCTGACGCTTCTTGACCGAGTAAAAATATTTTTATAAAGGATTTCTGGATTTTAATGACATATAAATAGAGTGGCTATTCTTAAAAACCTTTCAGCATCAAAACTAGACTCGTCAACCTAGACCTGGGCCATTATAAGTATAATAGGTAAGACGAATACATTTACAGAAACCTATTTATTTATGTATTGATGTTGTTTCTAATTCCATTAATTTTATGTGCTTTGGGTGGTATCCAGCGAAACCCATCACAAAATTAAATTTACAGTAAAAACAACAATAATGGCTTAAATTATTGCCTTATAAACACAAAATTACATTTTTAAATGAAGATTTACTGTCGTTTCCAGCACAAATACTTTGTATTTTATGGTATTATTCATTTATTAATGTATTTATATATTTTGTTTTATTTCGGTGCACCAGGGGATCAGTCTTTAATATGTTTAAATAGACTTAGATTTTTTTTATTATAACCTAACACAATATGCATAAAAACATTTAAACATTCAATTAGTTTTGGTATTTTATTTTTTGTAAACGGAGGTTATTCGCCAGCATGCCTGGTGATGGAAAAGCATATAAGGGGCACTAAAAGCGCGTTTATTTTTATACAATTACAGGGTTAATAGAAAGAAATAAGATGGACATGATTTTAAAGCACTACACTGAATTTTAAAATACTTTCACGTTATAAAATAAATATGTGCGAAATTAAACCGTGCAAGATTTATATTCAAATGTAATGCTGCGTCAAAAATGGGTTGGGTTTAATGTCTAACGTGTATGAAGAGGTTAAATGCATTTTATTTGGTCAGTTCATATACAGTATGATAATGTAGCGCACTTTTGCACCTGCAGATATTCCTGTTTGCGCGGGTTGTAACCAGCACATAGTGGATCGGTTCATCTTAAAGGTTCTGGATCGACACTGGCACAGTAAATGCTTGAAGTGCAGCGACTGTCAGTCTCAGCTCGCCGATAAATGCTTCAGTCGAGGAGACAGTGTGTACTGCAAAGATGACTTCTTCAAGTGAGTTTCTTCCTGTGTTTATATTTTCACTCATGCATGCGCTTCTGACTGCATTGGACCAACCCATGACTCTGTTTCTGTCTAAAGGAGATTCGGGACCAAGTGCGCCGCGTGCCAGCAGGGCATCCCACCCACGCAGGTGGTCCGGAGGGCGCAGGACTTCGTGTATCACCTGCACTGTTTCGCGTGTGTCGTGTGTAAAAGACAGCTGGCCACAGGTGATGAGTATTACCTGATGGAGGACAGTCGACTGGTGTGCAAGGGCGATTACGAGACCGCCAAACAGAGAGGTACATTCACATGCTCGACAAACGAGATTAAACTGGAATTCAAATAATGCAGATATTTCAAAAACATCAACGATTTTCGACATATATTTTGTGGTTCTAAGTGACGACAATAATTAGGGTGTAATTGAACCCTCTAAAGTCATACAAATTGAATAGTGCCACTGAAAAATAAAACGAAACACTTTTTAAAGGTATAAATCTGAAAAATAAAGCATTAGATATGATGACACCCCTACTGTGAAAAACTACTGTGAATAATTTTTCGGCTCACCAAAGTATCTTTCAAGGTCAAGTCAAAGGTTCCACAAAGAACCGTTTCTTATAGAACCAACCTTTTGCGCAGTAGAGATGATCCTCATGGAACACACAACCCAATAATGAAGCTTTTAGGAGCCTTTATTTTTACACGTGTGGTGGTTATCAGCATTAGACGTTAATAGACTTTAACTCGTGTTGTTGTTGGAAGAGATGCAAATCCAGAAGTTGGACAAAACGTTTGCGCAAGCACAGTTCTGTCAAAGTCTTAATGGTTTTACTTCTTTTATTCAATGACCTCACATTGATTGGCTGCTTTTAACTCTGAACTTAATCTTGCTGGTCGTGGACTCGTCCATAAACATTTGACCCAGCTCAGGTAATTGCGAACTCGCCAGCCTCCAAATCGATAAGTGCCAACGCCATACATAAGCGTTATAGTGAGAGGTGCACTGGAGCTGATGTATGGAGCTGGAGAGACGAATCTGCATTCTGAGCAGTTTTCTGCTCCTTCAAATCCATGCTGGATTATTTTGGAAATGGGATCTGGAAAGTCCCCCGTGCGTCTTACATTGACACATTACGCTGCACGTCACTGGATAATTACGCACTAAATGTTTAATACGTGTACTTAGTTGAGTGCCTTCGCATACGTTTCCATTAATTAAAATGTTTATTGATGTTTAGCATGTATGATTTTGTAATAATAAATAATTTCGTTTTGAGTGAACGTGAAAAAAATTGTGCATTTAGTACTCCACATGCGTTTCGATTAATAAAAAATGTAGCCTAAAATGATATACAAAATATGTTATTTAAAAAAATGAGAGTAGAAAAAAGAAAAATGACGACTCAGTTATGATTTATTGATATTAAACATTCATATGATTTTGTTAATAAATATGTTTTTCATATTTCAGAGGCGGATTCGACGGCGAAACGACCCCGCACGACAATCACCGCCAAACAGTTAGAAACACTGAAGAACGCGTATAATAACTCACCGAAACCCGCGCGACATGTGCGCGAGCAGCTGTCGTCAGAGACCGGCCTCGACATGCGGGTGGTGCAGGTAACATTCACAGCAACTACATGTCCATGTGATGTGTCATTCATTTAAACTCAACAGGTGTTTCTTATGGATTTACAGAGTAAAAAGTGACGTAGTTACGCTTAATTTAAGGTTGCTTATTTTGTTATAAAAGTAATTTCGTAATTTTTTTCGTAAATAAAGTAATTCAATTATTTCAATAATTTTAAATGCGACAATAAAGCACAAGGTTATCAGCAAAATATGTTTGACACTATGTGGGTACATGGAGTCTTTTCTTTTTTAATCTAATTATTCGTGCATATAATCGAATTTTACTCCAAACGCTGGATTGCTGTAAACAAAAAGGTATGTGAGCTGTTGGATATTTTCTATCTAAAACGTAAAAAAAAAATTTGCTCTTGGTGTAAATGAAAAGTTTGGGCATAATTGTTCATTTCTGTCTGCTCAGGAGACTATTAGATACACATTGGAACATAGGTGCATATTAAGAATGTCCCAAATAGGATTTTCCAAAAAAACTGTTTTTATTTGACTGTAAAAAAATCTGGAAACCTTAAACATAATTCATGCATGTCAATAAATGTGCTTTGCTTTGTTGTGATATGATGTAGTTGACTCTATTATTGACTCTTGTGCAATATGAAGCATGGCTTTAATGTGAAAATGAATCGTGTCACCGCACAGGTCTGGTTTCAGAACAGACGGGCAAAAGAAAAGCGTTTGAAGAAAGATGCAGGACGGCAGAGATGGGGTCAGTATTTCAGGAACATGAAGAGGTCACGTGGAGGCTCAAAATCTGATAAAGACAGCACGCAGGAGGACGGGATGGACAGTGATGCTGAAGTCTCTTTCACAGGTATGTATTCACCTAAACATACGAAGCCAAGAAAAGTCAAGTATAGAGGAAGGATGTTTTAAAACAGATCATGTTGTTTATTAAGAATCGCTGGTTCTGTGTACAGATGAAGCGCCGATGTCCGAGCTCGGCCACTCCAACGGCCTTTACAGCAGTCTGAGCGAGAGTTCACCGGCTCTGAGCCGTCAGGGCGGAGGTCACGGTCAGTTCCCGCTGGAACACGGCGGCATGCTTCCGTCCCAGGATCAGTACCATGACATCCAGGCCAGCAGTCCCTACAGCCTGCCTCAGTCTCCGGGCTCGCTGCAGGCTCTTCCCCGACACCAGCCGCTCATCTCCAGCCTGGTCTACCCTGAATCAAGCCTGCCCGTGGTGGGACAGAACGGAGGGCAGAACATGACTCCGGGCGTTCGGATGATGGCCAGCGGCAACGGTCCCAGCTCAGATCTGTCCACGGGAAGCAGCGGTGGCTATCCGGACTTCCCTGCGAGCCCGGCGTCCTGGTTGGATGAAGTCGACCACGCCCAGTTCTGAAGACTATACGAGTGGATTAATAACTCTATGAATCTTATTTTTTCATCATCGGGATGGAATGGACAGCAGAGTCGGACTCTCGGTTACAGATGAGCTAAAGGACACAAGAGTACGGAAAGCTCTGCGAACGCCTTACGGCAGCATCACTTCGACCCTGTCCGGTTACAGTGCACCGACTGTACCAGCAAACATCACTTCTCATGGCTGTTATTGATGTTTAAATGTGATCTCACGGGTTTTGGTCAAAGCGTCTGGTCGTTGCCAAATGTCTATATGCATTATATAACATGTTATCAAGGTGTTGTCTTTATTTTTATACGACCCCCTCGGACGATATGGGAAACGCATACGCAGATGTGTTCTGCCACAGGGATAGACAAGTTGTAGTTGTTGTTGCTCTGTTGAATAGCTCTTCTATGCATTCGTGTGTTTTCACATGTACCTTGTGCATTTCACTCTGTCGGAGAGATCTGGACGGAAGGCTCCCGTGTTTGTTTATGTGAAAGAAATGTTTTATGTCTTATTTATTCTCTATGATGATGCTTAAGTAATATACAGTAGGTCTTTAATAAATTTGTCAGTGAAATCTTGCAGTAGCGCCCTGGCACTGATGTTTATTACGTCGAGCTTGTGCTTTCATGCCTTCATTTGCTAAAAGGATGCAGATTCTCGTCTTTTTATAGCGACTTCATTGTTATGCGCTCCGTAAAGAGCCATTTGATCCCAGCAGGTTTCTCCGGTGGCCCGTTTGGCACAGAGACGACGGGGCCGGTCTTGGATATTTATTTCTCTCTTTTTTTCCGAGATTAATCACATTGATCTTATATCGGGGCACGGATAATGGAGCCGGGTCCGGCTGAGTCGGCAAATTGCCGGTCTGGCCTGAGACCAAAGCCGTATCAAGAGTTCAACGCCTCTTTAGTACAGAAATTTGATGCAGGCCGTACGGCAACTTGTCGATTCGGAGATAAGCGCGCCACGTTTACCCAGATGCCCCAACACAGAGAAATATTCAGTTCAGTGGTGTGTCAGGGATCAGGGGAATTTCTTCAGTTGTTTCCTTATTCAAAAACACATTCAGGTTCTGGTGAACTGTGTGCGAGGCCGTTCATCCTCAGATAACAGTTGTGATCCATTCGAAGTGGGATGTGGGAATGTCCAAAATGCACGATGGGATTTAAAATGATAACACCTACATTATTTGTGCATCTGGTTGTGAGTAAAGGATGCTCTGCAGTCCTAACAGAGAAGACGAGAGACACGTGTGTCTATGTGAACAGCTTTGGTTAGGATGCAAAAGCTTGCTGGTCTTTTTAAATGTAATTTATTTCATTTTAAGGGGAAAAAACGACATTGCGTTGAGATACAGAGATCAAGATAATAATAGTAAACTGTTAAAACTGATTTTACAGGTTTTATCAAGACTTCAAATGCAGGCAAAACATTAAGGAATTTTGTCAAACAAAGACGTTAGCAATAAATTCAACAGCATGGTTACTGGCAGAGAAATTAAAGAAATACATCTTGAAGAAAAAAGCTTAAAACACATTTTATTAAAGGAGATGCCTGACTGCATTGAACAAATCCACACCTCTCACTTTGTGAGTATTTTTGTTTATTCCTGGGTGCTGCAACGTGGACATGACATCACGTTTCTGCAGCTCAACAACGCAACCTTAATGTTGTGGTGGGTTTTTTGAAGCATTAGGCTGTAGGGTGGGAATAATTATTCCTGCTCGTCGAGCTGGTCTGCATCTTTCCGTTCACAGTGTCCAGCTGCTGATGAAGATTGACTCTCCTTCTGTCGTGTGCTTTATCTTCAGATGGAAGGCATGTAACTGAAGGCGTGTGAGAGTGAACGCAGTCCAGAGACTGAATGAAATGTAAAAGCAGAGCTAATCTGAGAGGATCTGAGCTCTGGTCAGTTTTCAGGACATCTCGGTGGATTTGTCAGTAAAACAGTTGATTCACTGGAGTTTTTCTCTCTCAGATGCTCCGGTGACGGATGTGTGAATGCATCTCAGACAAAACCCAGATTACACCTGCAGGTGTTTACTTGGTGAACTCAATTCAGTTAAACAGCAGAGATTATCTGCCCCACTCTCACCTTCATTTAAGAGACGCAAAGAGAATTTCCTGTCGGGATCATTGTGTTTGCGTGTGTGAATATTTTCCACCTTCCTTTCGACAAATAGTGGGCTTTCACATTTCTGTAAATGCTAAAGATCCGCACATGGAGTACGTAAACAAACAAACACGCAAAAACACGTCACGCATGATTATTATGCGTTTTATACTTTGTTTAGGTGTTTGTCATGTGATATCACGCTGTGTTAAATGGATATTCCTGGTGAAACAGAACCATTTTGGGTTCCACAAAGAACCATTCAGTCAAAGGTTCTTTAAAGAACCATCTCTTTCTTACCTGTTCATAATCTGAAGAAGAGTTTTTCGCCACAAATAACCTTTTGTGAAAGAGAAAGAACCTTCCTTTTAAACCACCTTTATTTTCAGGAGTGTGTGGGGCAGTGATAATACCCCTGAGGCATACCAGCAGTGTTAAACTTATACAAAAAGAATATTAAACTTGTCAGGATATGAAGACCTTTTTAGTTATTTTTTAAGAAATAAAAAGTCAATGCTGAAGAGAAGAGAATTTCTATTTTGTCAATATTTCTTTAAGTGCATCAAATTAATATACAACAAAGCCAAAACGAAACATCAAGTATTTTTCTTAACAAAGCGCATTTTAGTCCACCGGAAGTTCAGCTGCCGCCTCTGGCGACGAGTGGCATAGCACAAGACCACTCTCTTTAATTATACATATGTGTTCAGTGGTGTGTGCCGCTAAATTTGTAAACAACCATACAGACACATAGGTAGACATTTCTGTGCAATGTAGAAGTATACACGCAGTTAATGAAATAAAGAATGCACCCATATGGACGCGCACGCGCATGCGTCAGTGCTCGTGGCAGCGCTGTATCTGACAGCGGGGGAGGTTACTATAGCCGCCGTTAAAATGGGTAGTGAGAGAGGCGCGTTTTGCACTTTAATGTGTTAAAGAATTGCACTTCGTTTGCACTGTTCGAAAAAATGTTAACATAAAAGACAAAACACTTCTACATACAACTGTTTTTTATATTTTATACTGTATGTAGATGGACATACATGATGCTATGTTTATAAAAATAAGCTGAGTTAATCAAAAACCTGTACTTTTCATTGCACGTTACATTCTATTACATAGCAATAGAACTCCGCCCAAAACACAATAGAAAATGTAATGGGTTTCCTTGTAAGTACCATTATGAACCTTTGGGTTTTTATGCATTAAAACCAAAACTAAATTCCTATTATAACTAATAAATCCATTACATTTTCTATTGTGTTTTGGGTAGGGTTCTATTGTTTTTTATTCTTAATAAAATGTAGTGAGTGGTGTGTAGTAATATGAGACATTACATGTTGATCAAGCAGACTGTATATTATAAAAACTATTTCTTCACTACTTCTTCTTTTATCATGGGTCACTATGACCAGTTAACCTTTACATTCGCATACCTGAATATGAATGAATAGCTTTTATTGTCATTGCAGGCAAAGCAAACAACGAAATTCTTACAGCACCTCTAACACAAAACACAAGACATAAATAAATATTCGTAATATAATACGACAAAAATGCCCTCTGGCCGGCGCTTCAGAGCACCAAACACCAGGATTTCCAGACACAGAAGCAGCTTCTTCCCCCAGGCAATCTCCCTCCTGAACACATAACTGCTCCTTAAGAGCAATATTCCACTTCCACTACTGCTATAGTGTGCACTGTAGTGCCTTATTATATCTACATTTTATTTCTACCTACCCATTTGCACAATACATACAATCTGTTAATATGTCAATTCTACTGTACCCTGTACAATATCTCTTATATTATTATTCCCCATTTTCTGTACAATGGTCTTTATATATGAATATTTTAGAATCTTTTAGACTGTAAATCTTATTATATTGTATTGTCATTGTCTGTAGCTAGAAGAACATTTAGAATTCAGAATTCAGAACTTAGAACTAAGAATAGAATAGAATTTAGAATTCAGGATTCAGGATCAGAATTCAGAATAGAATGGAGAATATAGAAGAGAAGAGACCGTAGTTTGTCTTGTGTTGACATATTTTTTCTCACTTTGTATATCAAACAGATTTGTATTTCTCACAGTCAGGTGCAGGTTGAATTTTGAGGCGAAATGTTCTGATTGTGTCGATTGTGATCGCGCATTTAATCTATAAATCCCCATATATTTTTACTCTGATTTCTTGAAAAAGAGAAATAATCATATTTTCACAATGTCTCAGTTGAAAGCGAATCTGTTACATTATCTTCCTCAGCAACATGAAAACACACAGTGTTTGATATTACTAAAGCAGTTTACACATGGAGTTCACTGATAAGTCAAGTGATGTTGAGCATCCAGATATGAAAGTATAGGTGAGAATGTCTGCAGTCAGCGGTGTGTGTGCGTCTCAGCTGGTTCGGCGTCAGATGGTTTCAGTAAATTAGTAGTGGCAGTGACACTTCCCCGGGGTCCCACACGTCACCCGCAGCATTCAGGCCTAATGGAGCAGCTCTGGGGACACACGGTGAGTAAGCAGCGGCCGTCTGCCGGACCCTCGGGACCCTCTAGATTACTCAACAGCTTTCATGAGTAAACAATCAATTAACTGCGGTAATGAGTAATATCCTCTGCTGAGCCGGCCACTACATGATCTCAGAGCGTTCCGGTGTGAATCTGGAAAAAGAAATGCCACGAAGATGAGAGGTGTTTGAGTGTGATGCTGTTTCAGACTCGCTTCTGCTGCATCCGTGCCGATGTCTCTCTCTCCACACACAGCATCTGCAAAAACACATTCATAAACACTGATAATCGCTCCCATTTATTTTCCAGAGGTGCAATAATCACCAGCTATCTCATTAGACTCTTCTGAGTGTTGGGCGGTCCCCCAGGGGCCCTTAATGTCTATGAGGTGTTAAGAGGTCCCAGGGGCGTCCGTCTGCCTCGCGCAGACCCTCACGGCACACAGATGGTCCCCACAGACGGCACACTTTTCAATTACTGCATGTTGTGAAGAGCCTATTCCTCACCGGTGCCAAACCACCGCACGCACACGCGTGTGTATGTGTGAAATATCCACATTGTTGCGGCCCACACACATGCCATTAGAATATCAATCTTGAGTTGAGCGTCTGTATGCGGAGGTCATTTTTTAGCACAACACAGCTGTAGCGGTTTGAAGTGTAAGCGTGCGGCTGCCACTGATTGATTCTGCCGGTTTGATGTGATGATAAATCACGGCCCGTGTTATGAGGCGGCGGTCCGATCTGTTACGCCCACGTGTGCCTCTGGTGAGCTGGACTCGGTGACGCCGTGGCCCGGCACACTCAACACTTCATTTGAATACGGCGTTAGAGCTGGGCGTGATGACGGCCATTAATAAAATGCTTAAAGAATTTCATTTTTAGCCCTTGTGTGGTTGAACAGATGACTTAACAGAGATACAAGAGTGGAAATGATAGAAGAGATAATGAAGGTTTTGTGCCGTACAAAAAGGAGAATGTGCTAATGCAATATCATCATGACTATAGCTCATAGTTAAAGTTGGTGAGGAAATGTATCTTTAGTGATGAAATCACTAATAAAGACATTTCTGTAGATGTAGATCTTTTTAAAAGAGCAATCCAGAAGCATCTAGGCCCATGAGAATGAAAATCAAAGATTACATATTTTGAATGTCTCAATTATTTCTCCTATAGACACCAGTGAGATTACATGTTCTGATAGATAGATTAGTTTGAGAAGAGACGTCAACAACGTGTCAAACTCAGCTCAGAAATCAGACGTCAATATGATTGAAGATCTCAATATCAACTCAAACATTTCTCATCACATTTACTCAGATCCAGATGATTTGACCTCTACAATCTACATTCATTTACACCTCCAGACTCTTCATGTGTTTACACAATTGCAATCAACACACAATGTGTGTGTGTGTGTGTGGGTAGGGTAAACCCTACGGTGAGATGGCAATATCCAAAACCCTTGTCCTTGTGGGGACATGGGGAATGCGGGGAATATGATATACAGTTTGTACAGTATAAAAACCATTGTGTCTATGGAATGTCCCCATAAAACATGGAAACCCAACATGCATGTGTGTGCGTGTGTGTGTGTGTGTTAATATGCGGCACACGCCGTGTTAATTCCTGGTTGTGTTGTGCTTGGGTTGACAACAAATCAATCAGGTTTGTGTGTGTGAGATGCGAAGTGTTTTCTTTGGACTGTAACAGACAGCAGGACATCATTATCATGCCAGATGAAAACACAACATCACCTGCATTCAGTCTGATCATTCTATTTTTGTTCGATAACAATTGTTCCCTTTAGGTTGTGTAAAGATATGTATAAAGTCAGGTCATTAAAGGGTCAAATCTATGTCCATTTTAATGTAGCATGGTGTTGTCGGCATCTAAAATGTTTCACTGTAAAAAGTTGAAATCAATGCAGTTATATGACAACATATGTTTTTACATAACTCAAGCAATTTCAGCTTTTGTTATAAATTACATCAACTCATCACTCTCAAGATTTAAAATAGTAAGTTTAATTGACAGTCCATTTTACTACATTTAAAAGAACTAAGCCATCAACAATGAAATGTCTCCAGAATACAAAAAAAATGAAATATTGTAAATGTAATATTCTTTGGACCTTATAGGAGTTCAAACATATGACCGTCTGTGAAAACCAGGCTAGAGTCTCAAAATCTAATTTTGAGATAATGAGCGTCAAAGTTTGTTTTCCGTCATTAATTTAATTATTAATAATCACCAAAAAACTGACTTTAGCTGATGGGTTTTCGCATGCAGGGTCATATTGATGCAAACATTACAGGAGTCCTTATATTTAATGTATGGATTTATTCATTTGTTTTTCAATTGTTTTATGATATCACAGCTATGACGTCATCGCTGAGCTACCATCAGTATCATCCTTTATTCTGTATTTTATCTCTTCATCCCCATTTAAGAAAAACTCCCTACATCTGTAACTACATGCGCAGTTGTCATTTAAATACTAATGCATGCACGCAAAAAACACATATAATCACATGGATTGATTTACTTTTAGCTAGAGGCTCAAACTTGACCTCTACCAAAAGACAATTCATTCAATACACTTTTAGTTTTGCATGATTTCTTGTTAATACCATAATCACGTTTCCTGAACTGCGTGCTGTAGTAAGCAGTGTGTGCTAAATCCCTGACTCTGAAGGACACACATTCTGGAACAATCTAGGTCAGAACATTGTTTTTTCATAATTCATGTCAGTAAGATGGTCTTATCTAGGAAAGGGTGGGGGCCGCTGGGAAATGCACGCACTAATCCTCGGGTCAAGATGTATTTATTGAAGATTAATAACAGAATCAATCTCATCATCGCACTGTCTATGCTTTTGTCGTTTTGTCCAGGATCAGGGCCACAGGCGGTTTTTGAAATGTTCAACAGGCCAGGAGACGGGGAGGAGAGTACCAAAATGGACGGGAGGAATATTGCATATGCAGAGTGGTTGAATCCATCTCATTGTCCTAATGGAACTATCAAGCGCGCGCGGACTGACGACTGAGGCCGTGACAGATAGAGATAAATTTCTCCCGGGCTAACGGTTCAAGGTTCACAGTTCACGCCTGATCCAAATTATTTATATCCCTAATAAGAGAGTGGATGGAATAGATTGCTCGTCTCTGACCTTGCTGTTCATTGAAACCTCATCCCGTTGTGTCCCGGGAAAAACCGCAGAAGATCCGTGAAGGGGTGTCGATCCGTGGAAGTGGGAGGGAGGGGGCGGGGCCAAGCAGGGAAATTGTTTGCATACCGTATGGAAATGAGCAAGAACACTCGAAGGGTGCTTGAAGGACACAACAACAGCACACGACTGAAAAAATCGTACACATCTCGTAAATCAAAAGTCGAACGTTATATTAAACATATTTCTTCTAATGACATTATGCCATTATTTTATATTATATCACAATATGTTGCATTAAATCATTGTGTTATGCTATATTACATTGTGTCATTATATTTCATTAGCCTACATTAAATTTCATTATGTTAAATCACATTACTGTTACATTACATTGCATTATATTATATTGTATGAAAAGAGGACTAAACTTGTTGAAATATTTGGTTATTTGCGTGTGTGATAGTATACCTGCTGAAGTGTGTGTGTGTTGTCAGACATTATATGTATTTTATAGGGGGATTTCTGTCTATTTCATGAGCTCACGTGTTGAGCAGATGTGTGTGTTTATGGTGGATGAACACACAGGTTGGTGGCGTGCTGTGATATTGATCATACAGACACGAGCCGATCTTTGACCCTTAGATGGCCGGAGAATCTCAATTCAATAGACTGAAGTGGCTAAGACACACACACACACTCTCCACAGGTCCTGACCGATCGATACCGGCCGACATGATTTCCACATTATGGATTGGCAGCCTCCTTATTAATAGAATTGCGCGTGCGTCATTTACTTTGTCACATTAGAGATAATGATGACATTCTAAATAGTCGAGATTTATGATGAAATGAAATGATTTTATCATTAAACCATAAGAATGATGTCAAATTGAATGATTAGAAATTATACGAATTTAGCTACATTATAAAATACATATTTATATATAAAGTAAATATATGTTGCAGAATTAGGAGATCATACAGGAAAAGGAAATCTAAAGATGCATCTTATATGAATAACATTCCCTTTCTGGTGTTCTGGCATCTTGCCTGCATAATTTCAAGCATTTTAATATAGCACATAATGTATATAGAATGTGTAGCCTACATATATAAATTAAATATGGGTGTGTATATGAAGAGTTTGTTTCCAAAATGAGATCACTCCGTTTTTTAAAATCATGTTTTTTATTATGTTACCATGTTTTTGTTGTGTTTTATTGCGTTAGTTAGCTGTATATTTGAGTTATTATGGCTTAAATCAAAACCAACTGCAGTATTTATTGATATTAACTGTAATGCACAATAAAAAACATCATTTTTGATTATGATTATCTCATTTTGGAAACGAACTCTTCACATACATTATCGGTTATTTAAGTTGCCCCGTGGTTAATGTCCCTGATATAGAAATGTATATATTTCACATGACAGATTAATTTATCTGCCATTTTATTCCAGTTTTCTTTTATTCACATTATTTTAACTATCGCTGCAAACGTCGTTTTAAAACCAATGCCAGGATGTAAGAAAGAGAAATAAAAGAAAACAAAATTTCAAAGTTTCATGATGTGTGATTTGTTGTCTTCGAGGAGCTTTAAGCTGCTGTTTTACTCCTGAAATCACATCTGATAAACGTTCACGTTCAATGCGCAATTAATTGAAGGAATGGACGTGTCGTTGTGATTCGTTGACATTGTGAAGTGCATCTGTGTGTGTGTTTTGATGCGTCAGTTCAAAGGCTCGTCTCCAGAGACCCGTCCCGTCCCGTCGCATGTTCACCGAATCGCATCAAACAGCACAAGCAGAGAATTCAACTCATTTCCTAATAGAGACAGAAATGTGTCCAGCCAAACCATGTGTGTGTGTGTGTTATTAAGGCTGATTAGAGATCAGATGAAAAGCCAACATTACCCCCTGAGCATCCTGTCATTTTGGAGATGGTTCAATCTCATGGTGCACGTTAATGAAAGCGTGTGGATTATTCTCATGGAGTCACTCTGTTTATTTAATGTCCCGTGTGCTGGTGCACTTTGCATCTCTGCTCATCTAGACGTGTCCCCTCAAAGTCACACTCACGCTGAGCTAATAAGACCCCCCCCTCACACACACACTCCTTTTGTCGCACAACATATACACAACCTTTTATGTAATGAAATTACAGGGCCCGTAAGTCCCATCATGTCGCATAGAGTTATGGGAACGTTTTACATAAAATTCATATTGGATCGTGTGTGCATATGCATTTATGTTTAGTGCTGTATGAAAGAAATGAGCAGAGGCCTGTGAACATAAATAAATGAATATGTAGAGTAAAATAAGACACGTGAATGCTGGGCGGATCCTCGCAGATCCTGGAAACCATAAAACACACAGTCGCCCTGAACTCTCTGACTGTCTGTAATCGATTCTCATATAACAAAACATGTGATGTGATGAAAACACAAACACAAAATCAACACAGCACAGTAGGACAAATAAATACACATCGCTGACCCTGATGTGATGGATTCAAACATATTCAATCTCAAAACTGAATCATAAATATATTCAGGACTAATCAAATATTCTCTCAATACATAGTATATAATGTGTCTTTGTTGCAAAAAAATTATCAAACAAAATGTAACAATTTAAATTATTAAATGAATTAAAATAAATGAATTAAAATATATTTTTTTACTGAGTCGAGGTGTTTACAGTTCACAAAAGAATAAACTTATGGCTCAAACACATGCATAAACTTAATATATTGATATATAATAGGCTACAGAGGAACTGAAAATATTTGAACAAAAAAATGACACTTAAAAAAATCCAAATTCTTTTGACAGCAAAACTCTTCGGGAGTGAATTGAAACAAATACAGAAGATCATCAATCAATCAACATTTAAATCAATATATTTTAATAAAATCAATCAAAACTGAATATTCTATCAAGTTTAAAAAAAGATGAAACAAAAGAAGCATTGAAGAAAGTAAAAAGAAACTGCAGGAGGAAATAAAAATTGAGAGTTAAAAATATATATATATATACAGTATATATATTTATATATAGAGAGAGAGAATTATACTGTAGATCATACTGTATATAACATTTAAAGACATTTTTTTTAAACATATTTTCAAGGCAGAAAATACGCATCACGTTATTCATTGTTGTGTCATATCAAATGAAAATCACACCGGATGAATAGAACTGAATGGAAATCTAAATTATTCATATCACTTTATTATCAAAAATCTATAAAATGAAAATAAAAACTGAAAAATCAAGAGTTTAGTTATTTATATTTAATACATTGCTGTGAAATTGTTAAAATCATGAAAAAAAGATTACCAATTTTTCAATCCAATTTTTAATCATCTAAAAAAGGTGTAGAAAGGATCTCATGTTGATGTTGATCTTAAAATGCTTCACAGAAATGAAGGATAGGAAATATTTCTGTGAATGACATTAGACTTCACATCAACTGAATATTGAATATCATTAAAACAGTATACAGTGTGAATTGTAATGTTCAGTTTTTCTGTGCGACTCATCGCTGTGACAGATGAAGTCAGATGAAGGATTCTGTTAAATCATCAGATCTGAGGGGTCAAGGGTCAGTGTCAGGCCGCTGCTCTTTGGCCTCTTCTTACGGTCACACTTAATCCAACATGTGGCGGTTTAACAAACAAGATTATACATTTCTTTTATTACTGTGGAGCTGGGGGTGAAGGGCCGAGCTGACCAGATTATCACCAAACTCAAAGACTTAAATGTCACTGGGAGTTAAAATAAAATATCAAGATGATGGGTTGGAATGATGATGCTAAAAATATTAAAATGGTCTGTCTATTAAAGTGTGGTAAGCTTGTGAGCTTCGGTTTTGTGAGCACATGCATCACAGGTTTTCAGTGTTGTTTCTGCAGGTGTGATCTGATTGGTCATCTCTGAACAGACTGATTAAAGGCAAAAGTACTGGAGGTAAAATGACCTTGCGTGAAACAACAACAGCCGCCTTAATGTGCCGCATTACACGTTGCGTTAAAAAGCATTTTTATGAGCAGGCAGTAAAGACAGCGCTAGAGAGACACACACGTGTGTAACGGGTCAGGAACCACTGATATGGAGGTCACTGCTTGTGACTCATTTTTGGGGTTCACCTTGGCTTCTCATGTGCCTGAATGTGTGTGTCTGTGTGGTCTTGTTTTTATATCCCGGTGGCACCAACACATGGGGACTCGTGTCACCGCGGGGACCAAAATTGAGGTCCCCATGGGCAAAAAAGCGTATAAATCATAGAGAACAATATGCTTTAAAAATCTAAAAATGCTATGATCTTTAGGTTTAGGGGTTGGGTTAGGGATAGGGGATAGAATATACAGTTTGTACAGTATAAAAACATTACGCCTATGGACGGTCCCCACGGAGATAATGTGTGTGTGTGTGTGTGTGTGTGCGCGCGCTTATCATTTGAAGTGTGTTATTTGTAAATGTTGCACATCTGTAGTGGTGCTGATGTTAATCTCAACAGTAATGATGATGATGATGATAATGATGATGATCTTTATGTCACTGATGGAGAGAGCTGTATCATTTCACTGGCTTGGTTCTCAAATGCTGCAGTGATGTAAGTGGTTTCTAGCATGGTTGTTAGGGTGTTGTTAGGGTATTGTGAATACTTGATTGTGTATTGTGGTTGTTAGGGATTGGGAGTAGTTTGCTATGGTGGTTGATAGAGTGATGTAACTCGGTGCTAGGGCAATGTGAGTGGTTGCTAGGATGGTTACTAAGGTGTTTTCAGAGTTTTTATGGTAGCATGAGTGGTTGCTATGATGGTTATCTATGGTTTTTTGGTGTTTTTATGGTAGCGTAAGTGGATGCTAGGATTGTTACTAGAGTGTTTTTATGGTAGTGTGAGTGGTTGCTAGGATGGTCACTGGGGTGTTTTGGGTGTTTTATGGTAGCGTGAGTGGTTGCTCTGATGGTTACTGTGGTGTTTTGGTGTTTTTATGGTAGCGTAAGTTAATGCTAGGATGGTTATTAGGGTGTTTTGAGTCTTTTTATGGTAGTGTTTGTAGTTGCAAGGATAGTTACTAGGGTATTTTGAGTGTTTCTATGGTAGCGTGAGTGGTTGCTCTGATGGTTACTAGGGGTTTTTATGGTAGTGTGAGTGGTTGCTAAGATGGTTGCTATGGTGTTTGGATGTTTTTATGGTAGCGTGAGTGGATGCAAGGATGGTTACTAGGGTGTTTTGAGTGCTTTTATGATAGTGTTTGTGGTTGCTAGGATAGTTACTAGGGTATTTTGAGTGTTTCTATGGTAGCGTGAGTGGTTGCTAAGATGGTTGCTATGGTGTTTGGATGTTTTTATGGTAGCGTGAGTGGATGCAAGGATGGTTACTAGGGTGTTTTGAGTGCATTTATGATAGTGTTTGTGGTTGCTAGGATAGTTACTAGGGTATTTTGAGTGTTTTTATGTTAGCGTGAGTGCTTGCTCTGATGGTTTCTAGGGTGTTTTGAGTGTTTTTATCGTAGTGTGAGTGGTTGCTAGGATGGTTACTATTGTATTTTTATGGTAGCATGAGTGGATGCTTGGATGGTTACTAGGGTGTTTTTATGGTAGCATGAGTGGATGCTTGGATGGTTAATAGGGTGTTTTGAGTGTTTTATGGTAGTCTGAGTGGTTGCTAGGATAGTTACTAGGGTGTTTTGAGTGTTTTTATCATAGTTTGAGTGGTTGCTAGGATGGTTACTATGGTGTTTTTATGGTAGCATGAGTGGATGCTTGGATGGTTGCTAGGGTGTTTTTAGGGTAGCATAAGTGGTTGCTAGGATAGTTACTAGGGTGTTTTCAGTGTTTGTATGGTAATTTGAGTTGTTGCTAGGATGGTTAATAGGGTGTTTTGAGTGTTTTATGGTAGCGTGAGTGGTTGCTAGGATGGTTGCTATGGTGTTTTTATGGTAGCATGAGTGGATGCTTGGATGGTTACTAGGGTGTTTTAGGGTAGCATACGTGGTTGCTAGGATAGTTACTAGGGTGTTTTCAGTGTTTTTATGGTAGTTTGAGTTGTTGCTAGGATGGTTACTAAAGTGTTTTGAGTGTTTAATGGTAGAGAGAGTGGTTGCTAGAATGGTCGCTAGGGTGTTTTGAGTGTATTTATGGTAGCGTGAGTGGTTACTAGGATGTTTTGAGTCGTGTAATGCTTTTAATAAAAAGATCATAACTTTGGTTGTGTTTAGTAAAAGTAATACATAATATATGTTTCAAAATATAGATTCTTGCCTTCTTGCCAAAAATTGGTAAATAGTGAACACCTGCCATCATTTATTTATTAAAGATATTTTGCAGAATCTACGGTCTTTTATTGTGGTTTTCTTTTGTGAGTGACTGCACTGAGAGTTTTCTGCTCTGTTATGATCTTTTTTCCACATCATCTCTTCATTAGTCTTGTTTTTCTACTTCATCGTTCCCTCTGCATGTCTCCACTGTTCTCACATATTCTCCTCGTGGGCTCTGACAGCGCTCCAGCCTCCTTATTTCACACTATGGATGTTAGGCCGGGACTTATTGATCGCATCATAAATTACCCATGAGTCAGTGCGCTGCCGTGCCTTGTGCAGGAGTCTGGAGAAGCAGGAAAATAAGAGACTTTCTATACGGCTCCTTCAAATTGTTAATTAAATTCAAATCAATTGGCCGTCATCTATCAGAGCCGCCGGCTGGCCGACTCACATCTGCAGAATCAATGAGCTGGAGTACAGGAGCAACTTATACTTCTGTTGAAGACTTCATTCTGTAAAGAAAAGTTCGTGCCTGTGAGAGTCCAGCTTATGTGCTTGCAATAATTGATGATATTATATCATATTACAGATAAAATAATATGATTAATATGACATTTAGTGTTTGACTTATCTACGATGCATTTTGATCGAACGTAGACATTATGATGTGTAAAGAGCTTTAAAACTTTTATTTCCCTCTCAAAGCATTTTGTCTACGCGAATCACATCAGTGAGATTTATAAATCTTATCGCCCCTGGCGGGCCGGCACAGCAAATCAACACAATAATTATACAGTCATGCCCTTCCAAACACGCTGCCCAAACTCCATAAATCCTCAGCCATTGAAACGGACACCAAATTTGCACTTGAACTGTAAATTAGAGGCAGAGGATGAAAGTCCCTGATCGCATCATTCGGCTCATTTACTGTACGCTTCAGAGTTACTGTCGCTTGTGTAATTTAGCCATACACTTCCATTAAATTGATATTTGAACTAGTGCCATAACTGTGGATTTCTGGAAGGCCTGACTGTGTGTTTCTCTGGGTCCTTTACATCATTACTGCTTGAACTGGCACCGGGCCTCCGGAATCATCTCCAGGTTTCATCTACAGCAACAGCATGTGTAATATAAAATATTTTGTTTCAAAAACAAAAACTTTTTCAACGGCTCTGGTCAGACCTTTCAAAAACAGAGAACATTAGGATTTAGTTAAATGATAAAATGTGCTAATAATTATATATTCGTTATGTAAGGCAAACTTAATGGATACTGTTTAAATGTGAATTAAATGTTGAAACAGTCAAATCAGCATTTGCAAATCTGTCTGACTGATTCACTCGTTCTGTTTGAGCGATTCTCTAGCGAAGCACAAGATCCGATGCCCGCGAATGACTCGGACTCGCAATGGCACGTGCTGTGCAGGAGAAAACAAACGCACAAGGCACGAGACGCTTCTTAATCCCGTCCGTAAATGTTTTATTTTAACGTATTTAATAACCAAACTGACTTGCTTTTCTCACGAGTTTGGGAATGCGAGTACATTTAGTCTGTATTGTTTACGAGTCGTGAGACATTTACTTTGTCCAACTCGAGATCTCTCTCTGGTAGGTTTTATGCACGTGTGCACGCACACACACGCACGCACGCACACACACACGCGTGCACGCACACACGCACGCACGCACACACACGCGTGCACGCACGCACACACACACGCACACACACACACACACACAGGCCGGAGCTAAATTAACGAGCACCTTTCTGAAGTCTTTTCATTGTAATATAAAATTGAACAAACCCTAAACGTGACGAACACACAAACCTGTTAAAATAAGATTTGAATAATAAAAGAATGAAAATAAAACTGAAGGTTTTGAGTGTCTGGTTAACAGTGTTGACCGGCTCATTGATCGTCATGAGTGTGTGTGCTTGTGTTTGGACATCCGAGACATTTGAATGAGTTCAGACTAGAACTGGATTTCGTAAAACTCTGTTCTTCAACTTTCATCCGCTTTACTCACTTTTGCTTACCGTTACAAATCACACATTGTGTTTCAGAACCGAATTGCCTCTGGCCCCAGCGCTCCAGATCTCTGCTCACGGTCGATGTTCAATGTTTCTCTCATCCAACACGAGATGCAGAAGGCCGCAGCCGTAGCCTGTTGCCGTGGATACGGTGAAATTCAGTGAGAAATGGCTTCGAGGAAAGTCTGCGTGTCGCCACAGAGCTCTCGCGCGGTCGGAACATTAGAGGCAGGATGAGATTGCAGAGAATGAGAATTGCTTTGATTCAGCGCATTCGGTGGCCCGGGGTGGAGGGTGAGTGGGTGGGGGGTTTGTGAAAGAAGATGAGAGATAGAAGAAGGGGGGGGTGTGGGCCATGTAGTGATGAGAGTCTCTGCCGCACCATTTTTCACAGCAGACAAAAACATTTGCCTGGATATCAATTTGGAGGCGTGCGCAGCGTTCCCCTCCTGCCCTGCCATCCATCATCTTTACCTCACCCCCCTCGCACCACCTACACCTCCTCACCTACGGAGGCTGGAGGTTGAGGCGGGGCGAGGGCTTCCGAGGGCCGGTCTTCTCGCATTATGCTGTCGTCCGAGACTCCGCCCTGCGCCGAGCCCTTATTGGCACCTTCGCCAACAGCCCATCAGTCATTGCGCCAGCGTCATCCATCAAGCGCGGCGATCAATAACCGGCCACGCATTCATCACGCAGAGGTGCCGGTGGTCACGCGATGTGAGTGTGGGGGGCTGAGAGTCTGACTCTTTAATGTCTCAGTTTGTAGGCGTTTCACAGGTGTGTTGTTATGTTAACATTTAAGCATTAACATCTAGCTAAATTACATCTTAAGGAGGTCATGAAATCGCAGTTTCATGTCTCTCATGTCGTCGTACTCTTAAACATGGCTGTGACGCTGTCTCAGATCAGTGCGTGTTAGCTCTCGCGATATCGTCCGCATCGTTCCGTCCGTGTCAATGTCACACTCACTGGTGGATGTCAGTTACCGGCAGAGCTCCGTGCTGACAGCTCATAAGTTTCTCAGAGAAGCTGGCTCAGGTCTTCTCATCCGGACGTTAAAGTGATGCTAATGCTCAGGGTTAGCAGCGACGATAACTCAATGCGTTTGTGTTCTCATGTCAAAGCTGTAAATGTGCAACCTTTAGTTTGGCTGAAGTCTTGAACATATTACTTTAACATTCTGTGGTTCTTTTAAGACACTTTAACATCCACATAAGCTTTCTGTTACATGAAAGGGTATTTTGGGTAATCAGACGAGACTTTTCAGACAATGTTTGGGGAACAAAAAATGGTTCTCCTACGATTCTGAAAAACGTAGGCCTCAGCCCAGAATTTTCTAGTGATTGGTTGCATCTCAAATTTTCAATTGGCTCTGTTAAAGTTTTTGTAAATTTAAGGAAGGAACTCTTAAAAACTTGTGCCAAAACAAAAATTGATATGTAACCAGTCGTTACAAAATGTTTAGTTGAGGCCTGAAATTTGGTTTACGGTGAATCTTAGAATAATTATAAATTGAGCTGTCAGGTACAATTTCATGGGAAATGTAACTGTCAATTAACACAAGTTAAGAAAAGGATGAAAATTAAGCTGCAGTTTTATGTTTCAAATAGAGATGCAAAAGATGTAGATCTCAGATTTAAAGTCACCATGAAACGGAAGTTGTGATTGACTTATTTTCCATATCTTGACGTGTATTTATTTTACCCTTCCCTTTTTGATTGGTTTGTTGTAAGTTGGGCCTGCAGGGGAGGGCTAAAATGCCTGGCCATTGGACAGTCGGTATAGTCCTACCTCTTTTTTGTTGCTGATGTCATGTGGTGAGTTGTTGTTGAGAGGGGGAGGAGCTTACTGTTTTTGATTAAAGATTACAAGTGCAAATGAATTTAAAAAAAATAATGGTGTGCGCGGATAAATCATTCGCAATAATCACTGCAACACTGTGTAAAACACTTAGAATTTTCCTGTTTGATTGCATGGTGACTTTAAAGTCTTCATGAAACCAAAATTGAGGTTTTTGTTATTTAGTCTGAACACGTAAGCCTTAAGGATATCTATGAACTAATATGAACCAAACCAATGACAAAATCAACATTAAGAAGATATAAGAATTTAAACGTTCTCTCACTTCTACCAGAATGCATCATTTCGCACTTTGGCTTCTCATCCTCAAGTTTTCTGACCAATAAAAAGTCTAAAATCAAGAGAATCTATTGTCCTTAATTCTTTGTTCAAAGGAAATGACCTCAACGCATCAAACAAAGCTGCGAATTTCAAGGCTCTTCATTGGGTCCTTAAAGAACTGATTTTGTCACCCATAAGAATGCACACACATGCTAACATTACATTCACGTCAAACTGAATTAGTAAACAATTTTAAGGATGCGTTTTCCCGAGTGCAAGAATGTGAACTCGTTGTCAACTCAAAGAAACGCATCGATTCAGTCACTAAATCAACGGAGCGTGCTCTCTGTTTTCATGTCATGTGAAGGCGTCTTTATACATCTTTAAACCGCTTGTGTTCTTATTACTCATTCATTTTTCTAGCTGTATCGCTGTCGCTGTGATGTCACCGTGATCTACTGTAAATCCTCCAGGTCGAGTTTGTTGCAGGAACACAGCAGCCCAATCTCAACAGCGTCTGTAGAACCGGTAACGGAACACGCGGTGGAACAGCGCGTTTAACCCCGCGGGGCGGAGACGCTCGGGTCAAAGGCCAGACGGCCACACCTGGCCTAGCTGATCTGCAGGTCGCCGGGGGGTCAGGTGTCACTCTCTCGTTTCAGCGGAGCTCCATCTGCCCGTGGCCTGGATAATTCACGAGCAGCAAAACACGCTTTGTCACTACCTGACTAGAACAAAACTACCGGCTAGTTTAAGCAACGCTAAGATAACGCACGGCAACGCGGAGCAAATCTCAGGCTGTTGAGCTAAACAACAAATTGTTAAAAACAACCCCCAAAAAATCTTCAAAATGAAATGAATGCACATGTTTATTTGTGGTTACTAAAGAATTTTAATTAATAATACACATAAAAAACAGTACTTATGTCCAAAAACGTGTATATCAATAAAAAATGATATAAATCATCTTTTATTTGCATATTTGACTTAGCTTTATGTCTTCACACTAGTGTTTATTTACATGTTCCGTCCACTCGACATACAAAAAACAGATGTGTGACAGGGTGAATGTATTTCTGCTCTTTGACCTCGAACGCCTTACAACCCACCGCTATACAGCGCTAAATATTTCATGGCACACCTGTCCGCCCTCCCAGTCTCCACGCGATGTGTCCAGCGAGGCGGTGTGTGCTGGATGTAAGACGAGCTCATGGGAGATAATGGTGCGACACTATTAATAATAGACGCATCGATGTAATCGCAAACCAGAGACGCTCAGCCGGTCACCTGAGAAGAAGCGCTGATAGCCCAGAAGAAACTACGTCAAGTTTTGATCTGCTGTAAATCTACCGATGGCCTGCTGGATAACAGACCGTGGGTCAGTAGACGTGTTGTGTTGTAAACAGGCTGTCAGATGACAGAATCCACCTTGATTTGAACATTTTCTGAAGAAAATCACCAGCTGGGGCCGGACGTCACTGTTTTGAGAAATGTCTCAGTGGTTTCGTGTTCACAATGGAAGTCAATGGGGCTCAGTGTTGTTTGGTTATCAACGTTCTTCAAAATATCGTCTTTTGTCTTCTGAAGAAGAAAGAGACTCATACGGGTTTGAAAAACGATGGCAGGATATTGACATTTGACTTTTGCTTGTTTTTCTCAGGAGCAGAAATAAGGAGTGACGTGGTGATCTGTCTCCTCCCAGCTTGACCTTTTAATAGGAGGCCAGTTGTTTAAGTGAATTTCGGGAATCCCATAAACACAAATTGCCGTCCGTAATCTCCTGCCAGGAGCGGAGAAATATTTCAGCGGATGGTGATCAATCACGCGCTTAAAGCCCTTCACGGCCTCGGCGAAGCGAGAGAGAAAAGTGACATAATGCACCGCAGCCCGCTTCACATAAAACTACACACGCAGACTTTACTGTAAATGTGACTGTAGTTTTCTGTTCAGAAGTCGTGCTGGTAAAATTCCAGCAAAACATCAACAGCAATTTGCCTTGACGTGTGTGAGATTCCAGTGTACTGTTTCCACATAACAAATACTGTAGTATACTTTAGTATTTACTATAGTAAACTGTAGCAAACTACATAGAATTTGAACCCTTACCATAGTAAATACTAAAGTATACTACAGAGTATACTTCAGTGTATTATTTCAATATCTTTAACACTACAGTATTCTAAAGTATACTCAGTGTTTTAGTCAACTATAATACACCATACAGTATTCTACCATTCACTACAGTTCACTATAGTAAATACTAAAGTATACTACACTATCTACTATAATTTTATAATTTATTAATTCACAACAGTTAACACAACAAAATGCTGCAGTACTGTACACTCAGTGTATTAGTAAACTGTAATACACTGTACAGTTTGCTACAGTTTACTATAGTAAATACTAAAGTATACTACAATGTATATTTTCCTTTCTGTAGAATGATTTCATTGCAAGTATGGCATGTGTGAAGTTGGTGAGGTGAAATCTTGCAGACGCCCTCATATGGTAAAAGCTGTATTCCAGGTAAGCAAACCTGCGCTCGGCATCTTAACCAATGACTGGCGAGAGCGCTTGATGTAATGGGGGAGGTCACCGGCTTGCACTCCTTAACCCTCTGACCCTACAGCTCATGAGGCACGGAGGTATTTCTTTCACGGGGATATCGGAGATGTGTTGTGGACAGGTTAAAGGAAGAGTGGTAAGCAAGCTGGGATCCGTTTGTACCCGCTGTAACTTTAATGGGCCCTGATAAAGATGGATCCCGTGGCTTTGTGATGGATTAAGTCACAGAGCACCGGCGTGGAAACTGATGCTTTTATCTTAGTTTATTTAGGCCAAGTTGTGGTTCACCACACATTTAGGTTCTGGACATTAACATTAATGAATGACCAGAACACTTTCTATGAGCGCGATGCACAAAGGGCACATCCCGGCTAATAGAGAACGTTCTCAACAGATCTCTCATAGTTATTAAAAAATGTTATTCCAGTAACATTAAGAGAGCATTTAACATTCTTGGTTGCTTGACATTTTAAAAACATTAATATAGCATTGTTACTGAAACGTGTGAACACGTTTAGAAATAACTCATGACTCAATGGGAATGTTGGCAAACGTTTTTAGAACGCATTTTTGATAGCTGTTCAATTCAACTTCTAAAACACTTTTATAATGTGCATTGTTGCAAAGCCGCTTCCAGTTTGAACACAATTTGAACTAAAACTTATTTTCTGTTAATTCTGGTTTAAGTTGTTCAATTACTATTGAGTGAAAGACAAATAAACACTATTTCTTGTAATATTTTTACTGTAACTAGAATCGGTGTAGTGAAAAATGTGCTTGAAGCTTGTACAACATTTTCATACCAGCTGTGCGAGACGCCGAAGGCTTTCAGATGGAATATATTCATTATTTCAATGAAGGTATTGATATTCTCCATATCCAAAAACTGTGAATTAATACTCACGTAAATCTGCATGTGTTTGAGGCTCTCGTAGTGTTTGAAGTCACACGGGCTCAATGTCTGTAAATCACCAGAAGTGAAACGATAGATTTTCCGGCAGGAATGCAGCCGCATGCACATAACTCAGACGAAACGGCCACGCTCGACCCCTGGCTGCTGCCGATAGGGTGGGTCAGAGAATCGACACGGCAATTGACCCTTGTTGACCCCTGTGGCCAATAAGGCTAATGGTGGCGTTTGGGCTGAAGCGGCATGCGCGGGGTTCTAACCCGACTCGCATGAGTCGGGTTAGAATTTTCTAACATGAGTGCACACAAACTTTGAGTTTAAATTGTGTTTTTAAAAATCTCATGAATTTACATTGACAGAGAGACCCAAGACCAGAATATCACAGATGTTACAGGCGGGACCTTAACACCACTTTAACTGCTTAGCAGTGCGTTGGCCACGACTTAGAACATCTGAACAAATGATTATCATAGATACACATTTTTTAAATTACATAAACACAGGGAAAATATTACCAAACAGATGCTATGTGTTTTTGTACCCCTAACAAAACCAAAGATCTGTAAATGGTTTATTTGTTCACCTGCAAGAAACAAAAACCTTCTGAATTTACATTGATGGAGGGACCCAAGACATATTTAAATGCTATAATATCACAGATCTTACAGGTGGGCCAATAAGAGACCACCCAGAACACTATAGTGGACTACCAGATCACCCTAGCAACCACCCAGAACATCCTGGCAGCCACCTAGCAACAGTTTAGAGGACTGTCAGATCACCCTAGAAACCACCTAGCAACACCCTAGTAGACTACCAGATCACCATAGCAACCACCCACTGAACTAACAAATCACCCTAGCAACACCCTAGTAACTACCTAATGATTGCATAGCAGTGTCTTGGCAGCTACTTCGAGCCTCATATAGCAAAGGGTTACCATAGTTACACATTTGTTCCAATGTCTTACTGTTTTCACAAAAAACACACAAGCTGCTGTGAGTTTTTGCACTTTGCTTTTTTTTATTCAATATTTATATGGAAAGTTTCCCTCTGAATGGGTAGCTATGGTAACAGGTCCTCCTTACCGAACACTGAACACCAATGTTCATCCAATCGAGTCTTTCACAGAGGATACAGAACACTATCAATGTCTTCGAAACATCACGTATCACAAGTGTGCGAGTTTGTGTGTGGATGTGTCTCTCAGAGTCCGTTTGTGTGTGCACGGGACAGTAAATATTAGAGTCTGAAGCTTCTGGTGGATTAAGACGTTAAGCTCTTGAAGTGATCTCTTCTTCTGCAGACTCATCTCACAGCAGAGGATTCTAGTGTGTGTGTGTGTGTGTACAGATTTCTATACGTCATGGGGACCGGCCAGCGGTGTTAATACTGTATCACACAGTCAAACTCTTCAGTGCCATCTGTGTATAAACATCTGTTCAGCAACGTAAATCACGTCATGTCGATGTGAGTCTTTCCTGAGCAAACGGACCGGCGTACAGGCGTCCACTCCTCAGTGCATTCCCTAAATCATCACTTCATGTATATTAATGCTGAGATTCTCGTATGCAAAACTGATTTATGAGTTTATTCAAAGACAACAGCAAGAAACCTGGACAGATCATGTCACCGGTCGGCATGAAAATATCCAGACTCAAATTTACTCTTGTTGTTTTTCTGTTGTTTGTAAACTGCGTGTGGGATTTGCGACTGATGTTATACATACAAACATAACTTGATCTTAATCATCACATAGAAACACAGTTAAAGCCATCACTTATGCACTCCAACTATAGTGACAATGCTCAATATAGCGTTTGAGTTTAAGCCAGTACTGTCTGTTTGTTGGAGTGTTGGGGAAAAGGTTGTTTGTAATGTTTGCAGCTGAATCTTTTACATCTGAAGTTGTGAAGTTTAAGGAGTGATGTTGTCTGCTCATCTGCAGACTTCAATCTAATCCAAACCCTTACGTCACAGATTAACACACGCACTACCGACAGAGAGAGAGAGAGAGAAGGGAGCTTTATCATTTACTAACATCGCTCACCAACATTTATCATTTCAAAATGAATTATGTAAGTACATCATGTTTTTATTCATAAATATAAATATAGAAATGCACTTCTTTCTATTACTCATGTTTGATTATTTTCCCCTCAAATTTTAAAATAACTGGAAAACTATGAAATAAAAATGAAAGTTTAACGTCCTCAACTCATATGATAGACACATTTTAACTGCTTGGATGAACTCATCATATACGTAAACTTTAAAAAACAACTTTACAATTTGGTTCAATTGACTTGCATGAGTTATGCTATTGAATAACCTAAAACAACAATACACCATACAGCATTTATTATTATTATTTAAACTGTTATTAAAATTTTGAACTGAAATTAAGCATTCATGAAAAATATACATGGGCAAAACAGAGCAGTACAGTTATGATATCAGTTCATTTGTGAGTTCCCTGAACATCCTGGAGGTTTATAGAAAACACCTTTTCTAGACGTTAGTAAAACGTTGAAAAGACGTTCTTGTTTACTCTGAACTTTAAACATAAAGAAAACCCATCTTATAAAATATAGTCAGTTGCTTTATCTAGCATATTAAATATATATTAAAGCTACTGAAAAAGTAATGCGTGCATGGCTTAATTCTTGTCATTGCTTACATACAGTTAAATATAGTATTAAACCAACAAGAAAAGCGTTTAGATAGATGACAGATGGATGGATGGATGGATGGATGGATGGATGGATGGATGATAGATAGATAGATAGATAGATAGACAGACAGACAGACAGACAGACAGACAGACAGACAGACAGACAGACAGACAGACAGACAGACAGACAGACAGATAGATAGATATGTCTTAATGATCATGTATGAACTTGCAGAAGAGAGAAACCTGTATTATCACATCCTTTCACCGAAGAGAAAGGGAGAAAGGGTTCAATGTTTTTGTCTGTAAATGTTCTTCTTCAGAATCGTAAAGACCTGTGATTATCGACAAGAATTGATCTTTGATGATTGAAGCTTTCAGCACATACCTGTACTAAAAAAGAAAAAACGAGACGTTACAGTATATATTCTGTGACTAAACATGTTTACAGATTCTACGTACACCTGTGTTAACTGTCTCATTGTTGCTTTTTCGGAAATGCCACATGAAAAATAACAGTTCATGACAGTTGATATAGATTTTTTTGTGAACTCTTAATAGTTCTTTGAAAATTCTTATAAGTTGATTGAGTAAACTTGTTCCCACAATAGAAGTGTGTGTGTGCGTGTGAGCTCCAGTCACACCGGATATATTAAACGTTTCCTTCATATTAAACTGTGAATCTCTTTAATTAAACTTCTTTTAATTAAACTTCTCTTGTTCTCAGTCTCCGGTAATTGATTCAATTTGTCTCTCTTCGTCTGTTGGTCCTGACCTCTACTTACTTAATGAATGAATTGATCAACCTTCAGTGTATTTTGGGCTGGTAAGAGGATTTTGACATTTCACTGCTTTAATCTTGTGTTGGGTGGAAGTATTTTGTGTGTCAAAAGAACCAAGGTGATTAAATAGCAAATAAACAATCCCTGCTTTATGTATTTCTTTGTTTTTTCTGCTTTAGCTTTATCCATAAAATCTGTTTTTGTGTGTATTTTTTATCTTTTACGTACAAATTTTAAATAAAACTCACAAGTTCCTTTTTGGTGTGTCAGTTGAGGTGCAGTGTATTTTAAGCAGCAGGAGAAACAGATGAGCTGATGTTGAGATATTCAGTGACATGACCCTGGATTTCATCAAGAGTCACATTGTAGTAGGAATACACCTCCCTCTAGTGGAAACAAACTAAACTATCCCACAGGAGAATTTTCCATTCAAAGGAGAAAATCAGTGCGTGGCTTGCGTTTTTTACTGCAAATTGATTGAATGTGTAAAAACAGCTGTTGCATTTTGAAATGAAACTAGCAGCAGACTGACAGTTGAAGGGGCGGAGTTAACGGATTCTCCGCCCAAGCCATCTAATTTACATAATTTGAGATGGATCGTCATTTCAGGGCGGAAGTGCATTTTCAGGTTTTAACTGAAGATTATGAGGGCACATTAATTTTAAAAAGAAAATGACCCACATTGATGAGCTATTTACTATAAACGCTGCAATATTTAATGAAAAAATAAGAATTGTCATTTTTAATTTCACTGGGACTTTAAAGTGGGCCAATTCAGAAATAGTACACAAGAAATAGTACACTTACAAATATAATAATAGTTTTAGTATACTTACTACACAAAATATACTTGAACTTGTAAGTAAAGTGAAGTATTTTAAGTATACTTTTTTGTAAGGGTCATGAAACCGGTTCATTCATCACACTGGCGATGGAAAATCAATTTTCACTTTTTAGTGTAAACTGTAGTGTGAGCCACTAGCATTTAATACTTTTTATATTATTGCTCATCTGGTACAGTGTTGCTCTCTGAATCCTATTAACTTTAAGTCTTACTGTAAAGGTCTTGCAACGAGAAGGTTCGGAACCTTGCAGACTCTGACAAAAGAGAGCGAGAGAGTTGTTAAAGATACTGTACTCACCTAAATCATCACAAATTGTCCTCCATATCCACAACAACTCCACCCTCAGCACTGAGCGCTGCTGAAATTATTACGCAGCTGATTAAATTAGGAAAAGCAATCACAATCTTAAAGCAAGTTAATTGAGAGAGTTTATACAGTCATGTTGACGGCTTTATGCATGTTTGAGTAAGTATTATAAGGTTTGTTTTTCAGATTTTGCATAATATGTCTTTAAATCTTGCACAAAGTGATCGGGCGACCCATTAACGATCATAATAAACTCTTTTTAAAGTGGCACGCTTCATGATTTATCTGCTGTGAGCGGTGCTGCTGATCCTCACACTATCTGGCTGCCTGACAAGTAGGCAGGATGCAATCTTACAGCCGTGCCATAAATCTGCTGTCTTGTGAGCTGTGAAAAAGTTGAGCTGAGATGAAAAGAAGTTTATGAGGGCCAGCTTGCACTATAACAGGTTCTTGAGGAGGCATCAGATGAGAGAGAGGCTCATGCCGATGTACAGCTTCATGTCTCCTGTGCTTGTGACACTGTAAAGATCAAGAGAGGACAGACTGTTCTTGGGGTTTAGTATAGAGAGCAGTATAGATAGGGTATTATTACTGTAATTGAGTCTGACCCACTGTGAACAGTTGAAATCAACAGGACACAAATGTCTCCATCAATACACACCAGATACTTCACCCCCCCAAAAAAAAATTTTTTAAATATTGACATCGTGTATTAACCTTGTCATTCCAAATCTGTATGATTTTCTTTCAACATTGAACCCTATTTACTTCCTTGTATTTACATTGGCTCTTTTCCTTCGTTTTCTTGTTGCTGTTTGTTTGTAACTGATAACACTGTATTGTCAAAAATACTGTTTGTAATTTGCCTTAATTAAAATAAGTAGGTGATTTGTTGTTAACCCGCAGGCCCGTCGCGTGTTTAACCACAGGCCGTAATCCGCGCCGCAGCAGACGGACCGTGGCTAGAAGGGATACAGCTACGGCCGGAAGTGATGCAAAACCTCGCCATAAAATTACAATAAATTACATTAGATAACGCCCACACCTACCCCAACCCTAAACCTAACCTTACAATAACAAAAAAAATAGTAATTAACTGTTGTCGGCGTGACAAAAATTATGCGGTATTGAAGTGCGCATGCCCAGTGGAGGTAGCTGTATCCCTTCTAGCCATAAACGTCCGCCCGTTGTTATGGTAACCAGCAGGCCGGTGTGGTTTGCGACAGGCCGTGTTTCGTAGCGTAGCAGAAGCAGCGGCGTTCGGCAGATGCATGCGGTGTTCAAATATGTGAGTGTTTTTCTTTTATATCATATCATATATAATGTTTTTTGTCTTGTAGAATACATACGTTCGCGAAGGGAGGTGAGAGAAACAGTGTTCTGTGGCGCTACATGAATCACATGAGAATATTTGCTTATTTTTCTCTCAAAACATTATTGCTTACGCTTGAACCCCAACAAACTGTGAACACTATGTTCAGTAGCATCATGACGTTACACGGATTTTTTTTACATGTACCATGGTAATACTATGGTATTCTTGGAAGTGACGAGTGTAATGTGAAGTTCATGTAAGGGAATGCATAGTCTTCCACTCATTTTCTCTGTTTTTTAAAAAGCTTTAAACATATATTTTAATATATTTCATAGTTTTCTATTCTAGTTATATTATAACTCACCAAAATATGAAAATTCACCCTGATGCTATCCCAGATGTTCTTCAGATGTAGACTAAGACTTTCTTTCTTCAGCTGAACACAAGCAAATAATTGTATATTAAAATGCCGCCGTGTTATCTAGGGGGGCTCAAAACGGCCATACTCCAGAAAGTTATGCTTGTAAGAAAAAAACATAGTATTAGAGTTTTCATTTTGCATAAAGTACTATGTCAAATTGATTTGATTTGTCAAATATGTTCTTGAAACCTGAAGTTAAAGAGAAATATACCGGTGTAGTCCGGTTCACAAACAAAATACATATTTTGAAGATAGTAGTAATTAGTTGTTTTTGTGAAATGTTAAAAAATACACACTTAATGACTGAAGTGAGACTGTGTTTTTTTAATAGCTTTTCTATAAATTGCCATTTTCTGTAAATGATGTGTATATCGTCATGTATATCATTATCAACGCATTTGTCATTCCATAGTCCACCCTTACAACTACTATTATTGTTATGTTATTCTTTCTTAATGATGTTGTTTTCCTCAGAGCTTCAACCCTTCAGAGATGCTCACCGGGTGAGAACCAGCCACCGATCGTCGGGGCCGTCACATTTACGTCCTCCCGCCTGTTAAACAGCACATGCACCTGTTATGCAACATGCAGCCCTGCAGTTACTGGAAGAGTCCTGTGTCCGGGCCTTCCTGAACCCAGGGCTTTGCCAAGCCCACCGATGCCCGTCATCCCCATTCCACGGAGGGTTCGTTCCTTCCATGGCCCTCACACCACCTGCATGCACTCCGCCTGCGGGCCGGCGAGCACCGCCCAGCTCGTACGCACCAAGTACAACAACTTTGACCTCTACCTGAAGTCGCGATGGATGTATAGTTTCGTCCGCTTCCTCCTTTATTTCGGCTGCAGCCTTTTCACCTCCCTCCTCTGGGCAGCGCTGTCGGCCCTCTTCTGTCTGCAGTACGTCAGCGTGCGGATATTCCTCCGTCTCCAGTACAAGCTGTCTGTCATTCTCCTGCTGTTGGGTCACCGCCGGCTGGACTTTGGCATCCTCAATGATCTCTTCATATACAGCATGCACCTCACCATGTTTCTGATTGGAGGGCTGGGATGGTGTTTCATGGCGTTTGTAGATATGTAAGAACAAACAACAAGTGTTAAGGACAAGTAGACACGTCTAGATTTGCTGTTTGACCATACAGCCGCCTTGTACAGATGGTATGACACTCCTCATTTCCATGACTTATATCTCTCATCCATTTGCCAGAAGTAATCTGTTGTGAGTGTGCATGGGTTGTTGTTTTTTAAAGAGTGAAATGTGATATTTGTTTACTAATGCTGTGCATAGGGCGATATGATTTACTGTATTTTGTCATGTTTCATACATTTTTGTATTCGTTCAGAATAGAGGAATAGTTCACCCGAAACCTCGAGTAAATGATGACGACTTATAGATTCTTGTGCTTGCATTTTACAAGGTTGTTTCACAGGTTCTCATACAGAAATCCTCTTTCACTCGTGGCTATAAAACCAGATTATTTGTGCCATTCGCAGTCTGATGCCCCATGTTGCATTAGTGTTGTGTTACTGGCGCCAGCCTGGCATGAAACGGAAGTGAGTTAATACAATCTGCTATTGTTCCAGGATCAAGACATCATATGCCTCATACTTGGCCAAGCACAGCCTTTTGTTCTGAAACTAAAGTGACACCATTGACGCTTTGTACAAGCCATTGTACATCTCAACCCGCTGAGGCTATTGCTCTGATCAGTGACCACATGATCAGAATATCACCTGTGTCTGATGACCAGGTGTATATCAACTTCTGCTGGTCTTTAGATGGACTTTGTGGCATACCTCTCAGGAACAGCGTCATAACACTATGAATAAAACCAGTGTAAATATTTCTGGTGTGAGTATAAATGTGACACAGAATTGTTTAAATTTGTTTTAAACTGATAAAATATTGTATTGTTTATTAATGACACTTATAACAGCAGTTAAAAAGAAGAGAAAACGGATGAAGGTTAAAGTCCCAGTGAAATTAAAAATGACAATTCTTATTTTTTCATGAAATGTTGCAGGGTTTATAGTAGGGCTGCACGATAATTTATCGCGATACCACCAAATCTCTTGTAGTCGAGCTGGCTGCGATATGCAATGTGTCGATATTTTTTTTAATGCGTAGCTTGTCCGTGAAGCACGGCTCTGGGATCAGTAGGAAATGCTGCTCGATCTAAAAGCAGTGCGAGTTTGAGTCGCTTATAATGTGCATTTGAAAAAGCAACACCTGTCAGACATGATCATTATAAATATACTTTATTATCATAAAAATACCTGATGAGGCTTGAGTAACAGTGATAAAAAGATGTCCATAGGCATTTCCTAGATTTTAGAAGGTGTTATGGTCTTCTTCTGCAGTGCGTATTTGTAGTTTCCGTACGAGAGCGCCCTCTGGCTCTCGGATGCAGCAGCATTTTCCCGTACTTCACTCAAAAGCTGTGCATAAATCACTTGATATTTATCGTCGGTTTATCGCGACAGCCCTAGTTTATAGTAAATAGCTTATCAATGTGGGTCATTTTCTTTTTAAAATTCATGTGCCCTCATAATCTTCAGTTAAAATCTGAAAATGCACTTCCGCCCTGAAATGACGATCCATGTCTTGGCCGGAGCATCCGTTAATTCCTCCCCTTCAACTGTCAGTCTACTGCCAGTTTCATTTCAAAATCAATGCAACACCTATTTTTACACATCCAATCAATTCGCAGTGAAAAACGCAAGCCACGCCCACTGTTTTTCTTCTTTGACATTTCTTTTCGCTCGGAATGTGTCAGAATACAGAAGTAAAAACGATCGCAACTTCCGGTTCACGGGGACTTTAAATACACACATTTTCGGAATATCTATTACTGGTGTTTTCTTTCAGCAGATGAAGGCAAACTCCCACTTTGAATTAAAGGGACAATTCACCCACAAATAAAAATTCTGTCATCATTTATACATCCATTTATACATGCCTGGTACTAGGCTGGGAGCCATTATATTCTGGAGAGTTGTGTAGATTACTTGGGAATTGTAATCGGTTACTGATTACAAACTACATGGCAAAACGTAATCCCTACACAATTCTTGTAATGTATTCAGAATACTTTTTGATTACATTTAAATTACATGTGTTTGTGTCCACAACACTTTTCTTAAAGTGTTTTTCTTATAATTACGTGAAGTACAGTACTAGAAGTTAGTCAAAGGCCTTTATACTGAATGATTGCATTACAACAGCACATGTAGGTTCAATACAAATAGTTAAGAATAGAAAAAAGCCATACAGTGTAGAAACCAAATCAATGTAAATGGGATAATATTCATGCAGTGATGGGCAAAACAAAAAGTATTCATACAGCAATCTGACAAGAAGCTTTTACACTAAACAATAGGCTTTTGTCTACACAATTTAGATTCATAAATAACTGCATATATTGCATCAATAATGTTTGCTAATAGGAAATGTAAATGTTCACAACAGAGAGACTGGACAAATGATAGGTGCACGCAGTCACAAATCAACAAAATCAAATTCTGAAAGATTAAATTTATCACCCACCTGTGTTTGTGATTGTTTTATACAAAATCCAATGGAAACGACACATCAATATTTTTCACATTTATTACCTTTGTGAACCAAAATTGAGAAAATAAATTATATATTGTGAATGATGGGCATGGACAGTTCAGCTGCACAAATCTATTTGGATTTATGACTAATGCATATGTTGAGAAATAGACTCGTTATCGTGGGTTGGTTTGGTTGGCCTAACCGTTAAAGTGGTAGGCTTACAAAAATAAAAAGTAATATGCAATGTAATCTATGTAACGTAATCTGCAACAATAAAATAGTAACCGTACTCTGATTATGATTATTTTAAAATGTAATGTAAATTTAATTACAAGTACTTGATTTTTGGAATCTGATTACGTAATCCAGATTACAAGTAATCAATTGCAGTGAATCATAGTTCACTGCATGCATAATTTTTACATTTCTCTGTGATTAAATGGACAGGTCATTATTTAATAGATCATACAAGGAAGTGTTAATTAAGAAGTTATTAATAAGTATTGTCCGCTGGATGTTTTTGGAGGGCCCAAGAAAAATCTGGAGAGTCAATGTCCCCCCAGACCCCGTCATTTATGGAAGTCAACGGGGGTTCAGTGTTGTTTGGTTATCAACGTTCTTTAAAATATCTTTTGTGTTCTGCCGAAGGTCATACTGGTTTGAAATGACATAAGGTATTTTTTTACAACTTTGAATTCAGGTAAAAATACAATAACTGGTATGGCCCTGCCTGTCACCATCTTTACATTAGCAATGTTTATATGACATTTGTCTAAAAACAATAATACTTTTTAAACAACAATAGAACCATTAAGCTACATGAAATATTTAGAAAAAATATATTTTATATTTAAAATATGCATGAAGAAAGTCTGTTAAATCGCACAAAAAAAGAAACAAGTCTGCAGACAAAAAAAAGAGATCTAAATCCGATCCAGAGAATTTGTTTAATTGTTCAGGTAAGATAGTTTTACCAGACAATTTGCCTAGGACTAATTATTTCATTATACGTTTATTTTTTTATTTAGTTTCGCGCTGAACGATCATGTGGAACCATTACTACGCCCCTCAACCCATCAGATTCATCCGCGCTGACGAGCAGAGCCGAAGCTCAACCCCGCAACATATTCATCGCTGAAAAGTGTTCTGAAAAAACTTGCTTCACCCACTACGTATTTAAATGGTGAAAATACACGCTTTAATTGTAAAATAAATATCAGTATAAATAAATTAGCTTTTAGAAGTAAAAAAGTATGTAGGTAACTAGTCAGCTCGCCATGATACAGTAAATTATTTTTTCGTGAGAAGTTTTTGGGACGGTCCGACTGTGTCTTTAAAAACTCTTGAAAGGGTTTGATGATGTCAGACTGAACGCAAAATCACTTCCTGAACTGAGAGAGAGCTGTCGGCAGAGGGAGGGATAGAGAGAGAAAGTGAGAGAGAGAGCTGTGGATAGAGGAAGAGAGAGCAGTCGATGTGAGGAGGGTCTGGAGGACTCGGACCCGCTCGGAAACTTTACATCCACGGATATAAGCGCGCCTCAGAGCGTCTGTATATGGAGGAGAGAAACGGCGGGTAACTATCTGACACGCTTCATCTTTGACTCTTTATGGCGGGGCTGTATGGTGCATATGGGCCATATTTTATCTCGCATTAAACATATTTACATTCGTGAGAGTCATGCGGTCATACTGATGGAGTTAATCCAGACAGTTCCTGAAACTTCGTGTCTGTTTTCATTGGTTCATGACGAATGTCTGAAGTAGACACGTCGATTTCTGTAGAATGCAACTTATTTCCAGCAATAACACCGTGCAGCGAAGGAATGTCAGTGTGTTTTATTGTGAGCAAATTAAGCGTGTGCGCGCGAGCTCGTTACTGTATGTTGTATAATGCGTATGAGTTGTATAATGTTGTATATACGTTGCGTCACTGACTGAATGAGCCTCCTATAGCACACATGGATTTAAAGCAATGCTATAAGACGAGCATCAGCAAAGTTCAAATATACGCTAACATACAGTATGTACTTGAAAGAACCATCAGAATTGTATACTTTTCATGTACCCTGCTAGTTTATTAGAAGTACTTTTTGCAAGATTAACAAACTGAAACGTGTTTATTTCATTGATTATGTTTTATTTGCAGATTTATTCAAATTTTCAGTTATAGATGTATAGAATGCATAGAATAGACAGCACATGATCAGATTATATGTCATTTTTGTATCATAAATGAAGTTCATTGTAGCATAAATTCGATCAGTTTAGCAAAAAACACATGAATTTGACATGTTCTTCACACGTGATCCCATTGGTCTGGCAAAGGAACTGACATGGGGTTGACCGCAAAACAGGTTTCACGTGTGTTTTTGCACATGTGAAATTCATGTGGCTCTTCTGTAAGGCACCGGATGTCATAAACAGAATCACAAGCACACATGGCTGAAATCGGTTTGATACGGTTTGTCTGGTGTTGGTTTTTAGTTTTGTTCGTTGAGAGATTATTCAGACGATGACTAAAGTGGAGAAAGGAAGTTTGGTCAGAAGAGAGAGTGTGTATGGTGTGTGTGTGTGTGTGTGTGTGTGTGTGTGTGTGTGTGTGTGTGTGGTGACTGTTGCATGCTCCTGTCTGGTTTCCAAAACATGTGACTGTGTGCACCGTGCCTCCTTTCCTATGCAACTAACATGCATGCGCTCCTTGACATTTCCTGCGTGTGCTCCCTGTGTCTTTCTCCATCTAGATTATATGTGATCTGACAGATTAAAACTCCTGTTTTGTTGTTGTTGTTGTTTTTAGCATTGCAGTCATGCCACATGTGCCAGGCTACTTGTCTTGGTTCTCACTCTGCGTGTCTGAAGGTTTGAGTTTCTAGCGTTCTAAATCCAGGTCTTCTGCAGAGATACGGGCGTCTTCACTGCTGTACATTGCTGTCAAATCTACACCAGCTGTTACTGCAAATGTGCTGGGTATAAATCCAGTGCTCACTTTTTAAAGGCTGATTCTTAAATTCTTAAACACCTAAAACAAATGATGCGCACAGGACCAGTGGTTATTAATCTTCACTAACCCTGAACCCAACCCTAAAGCAACACTTTAGATCAGAGTAAGTTTGGCATTCTTATGGCTGATGAAGAAGAGTCTGTTAGTCTGTTAACATCACTACGTCTCAGTTTCTTTCAGATTAAAGTGTAAAATAAAATGCCACAAAGTCATTTGTTAAGTTTACTTTGGGTTACAGTAAAGGCTAAACAATTACTGTTATACAGAACAACCCTCACAAACCACATGAATTTCACATGTTTTGTGCACATGTGATCTCCACATGTTTCAAACCCCATGGGAATTTACATGGGACTTGCACAAAAATCAACCACGTTTTACACGTGACCACATGCTTTTGTGAAGTTCATGTGGCTTTTCTCTAGGGAAAAGGTTAGAACTAGAGCGTCTGTTACGCTGATCATTGTTGGGCGATTTTTGATCAATTTATAACCATCGGCATGTCGGCTATAGGATGAAGAAGGCTGATAATTTATTTATAGCACTAAATTGGATAATCCAACTTTTTTCTCTGGGACATACAGTAATGAAATACTTGACAAAACAAAATAAAACCTGTACAAAATATAGTTTGTCAGACATGTGCAGGGCTGTAAGCTTTTTTTAAACAGAGTTAAAGGTTTGTTAGTTAAAGTTTTGTAGCAAAGGCCAAACAGTTGTAGCACAAGCATACGTCTGTTATCATCTTTAAAGAAACAGTGCAGTGCAGGTCATCACAACTGTTACTATATTATATATATATATATATAATATTATAAATATTATGCAAAATAAATGTTAATTTAGTTTGACTAATTTTTTGTATGTTTCTCATTTACTATAATTGCATTTCTTATATCGGCCTATCGGCCACATTACTTTCTCAGTGTCGGCATCGGCCATTAAAAACCCATATCGGTCGACCACTAGATTTACTACAGTAGACTGCAGTAAAATTCTTGTGTACTATAGTATATTTGAACCTTATTAAAGTATACTATAGTGTTTACTACTAGGGCTGTGCAAAAATATCGATACATGTAACTATCGCAATATATTTTTTTCGATAGTGTATTGATAGTGATACCTCTACTATCGATATTTTTTTTAAATCATGTCATATACATACGGCCAAAAGTAAGTGGAAGCGAGCATGGCGAAAAATATAAGAAGGCTTGGAGCTCTCAGAACTGATGTGTGGGTGTGCTTTGGTTTTCAAAATAAGTCATGGAGTAATGAGTTATATAAAATAATGCTGTTTACAGGCTTCTCAAGTCATGACACAAGTCACTTGGCTACGGCAGTGCATTAGACACAAAGTTTATTAAGAAAAGTAACAATGACATTTATTGTGCTTTCACGGATGTGACACCAGCACATTTACAGCACGGATGAAGCAGGGGTTTTATTCTGCCCATGTTCAGTGTTTTAACTGTAATGCACCACAACAGCCAAGTGACTTGCGTGAGCCACCATATTCCCCTGTGCTACCCACTTGAGGGGCGCAATCCACAGTTTGAGAACCCAAACCTCTGATCTAAAGGTCCATGCATCGCACATCATGGCCACTCTGCAGAGGTAAGGGATGTTTTTACACTTATCCTTACAGAAAACCCCCACTGGTGCACAGCATGTTGTATTTCTAGCTCTACTTTTGACATCTTCTATTTAAAGTATTGCAATATATCGCAAATGTGTATGGTATCGAAATACTTAGCAATATATTGTATCGTGACCCATCTATCGTGATATGTATCGTATCGGGAGGCACTTGCCAATACACAGCCCTATTTACTACAGTTTATAAATTTACTATAAGTTAATTATTTTATCATCTGGTTCAAATGAACCATTTTGGCGGGTGGTGGCGAAGATGCTTGAGCTTTAGTTTGTTTGACAGTAGCTTCACTCGAACAGTGAAATGCTCGTAAAATAAACTTGGAACAACTCTGTGGATGAAGTTCATGTGTTCACGTCCTTGTATAGTAAGATACAGACAAATCCACGAGTGTCACGCTTGTAACATGTTAAAGTGTTCAACTCATTCACTCACTGACACGCAGAACAAGCAGAGGACATGTTTAAATAGTAGAATTCCGCTTTCGTAATTCCTTCCACGTTTTCCCACATCGCGCAGATCATAGGGCTCTAGATCAATGGACTCGATGCAGCTGGAAAACAAGTTTTAATCGCTAAACGAAAATAAATAATGGTGCGGCATTAGTCAACCTCACACACAAACGAGCACAACGACAAACGCACTTCACACAAACGGCTCTGCCAAACTGTATCGCATGCGTGCTACACTATTAAATGTACTAGTAGTAAAGACCGATTTTTTCCCCCGGACATGTGTGTGTCAGGAAAAAGATGCAATAAAATGTCAGTGGTCTGGGCCTTTTTCAAATAATGACCAAATGCCATTTGCATTGAGCGTTCTGCCAAAATATGAACAGGAGCATGGCTACAATTTCAGTATTGGTATTGTAACCGACCAAAAATAACTACTCTGATCTTTGCATCCCTATTGAAGCCATACAGCAGTGATTGATTACTGAGTGATTTTGCTTCAACGCCGGTTTATTCTTGCTGCAGTTGAACTTAATTTAGTCTGCTTGTATTTTCTTCTGCGACTGCGTGTATAGGTTTGTTCGTGATTTTTGAGGATGAGAACTGTACATGTTGGCATCGGTCCGTGTGACAAAATACAGTTTGATTCAACAGCAAAAGATATGTATTAAACGTTGACGAATCATTTTAATATCCACGGTAATACGCTCATGTTTTTTCACACGTCACAATAAGTGTCTTTCTTAAATTTCAAGTGATCTGTGTGCATTCTCACACAGAGTTCATGCGGCCGTGTCTCAGCGCATGACTGTGAAGCATGTCTTTGCTTTGGCCTGCCGCCATGCCTCTGATGACGCTCAACAGCTGTATTTGTGCACTGTGTCCTGAGTTGCCTTCCTGAGGCCTTCGCTCTATCACACATTCCACATGGGGCTGAAGGGGCAGTCGGGGTTTGTCTGGCGTACTTTCTGGGCCGAACCCTGATGGGCCTCAGTCTTGAATAAAAGGAGCTCGCGCTTCGCATCAGTCATCAGATCTGGACTGTAATGAATCTGTAGTTTTAACGCTGATGTCAGCGTGTGATGTAATGCATCTCCTTGTAACAGACTACATATTTATGAAATAGACAGGATTGGTTGAATTCTAGGCAGAGGATAGTTGTCAGTTTTAGGATGTGATGCATTGGTTGCTTGACTGATGAAGTGTTAGTGCTGTTCAATGGGTTGAGCGTTGGCTTAGTTGTGCAAAGGTTGTGGGTTCGATTCCCAGGAAACACTTTCAGAGATACAATGTACTTTGAATGCTCTTATGTGTTTGTTTCGGGTTACGCTTTACCAAATAACCTCAAAGGATTTATCATTTATCATTTAAACGTATCTGGGGTTGAACATTACAGGGTTAAAAATCTGCAAAATTTCTTTATTATACATTTCTGAGGAATCTAAGATTTGGGTTCATCTCATATGTAGCCCGTGTTGTCAACCGTGACTAGATGTCCTCTTATAAATAGTAACTATCCACCTGTCACCGGTCCAGGCCCTTCGTCACCCTGACCCTGCCATTCACATATCGTGATATATCGAGGTAAGAACGAAATGTGGGTGGAATGACCTTTCTTGTTAGACGTGTTGTGTGAACACATGTCTCATTGGTTCGCAGAAACCCGTTCACACTTAACAGTGTTTCTGTGCTCTCGGATGTGAGAGAGTTTAGAGAGAGAGACACGTCAGGGTGGGGCGAGCGAGCGCGTGTAAACCGTAGATGTGTTGAAGACAATGACTGTGTGATTCAGTGCAGAGGTTTGATAGTTGTGTAATGAAAAGGCTGTCTCTTGCCCTCCCCTCCCCCTGGTTCTCTTTGTGAGATTTCTGGTAAGTGACACGGCTGGCCTTTGGCATCATGCCTGGCATGATCACATGTCACGCCAGTGTGTGTGTGTGTGTAATTCCACATGAATGACTGTGTGTGTATAATGTATAATTCCAGCAGGGCAGAGCTCACAAGGACTGTAAACACTTCAGAGCTCTGAGCATTTGACACTTTAGTGGACTTATTTTGAGGATCGAAGCCGTTTTTATCGCCGCTGAAGATTTCCTCGCAGGTATCTGTGGCTGTACGCATACACGTGTTAAAACACGCACACGCCTTGCTGGTAAAGCCGGCCGTCGTCTCGGCAAGCACGCTAACAATGCTTTCCATTATCAAGTTAATTTGTATATTTGAATGTTTTTTATTGACTGATCACAGTTGAAATGTTAAGAATTCCCACAACATAAACACCGAAGTGGCCTTATTAGTGATGTTTACTAATGCCAGCGTCAGTGGAGCTATTTCTTTGGATGGGGTTTGTTCACATTTCTAACTATTATTGTTAAGTCTGGGTGGTGGACTCTTTTGACACCCTTGAGTAGTCAAAGTCTTACATACTTTGCAAAGAATGCAACATTCTGATACTTTGTTTTCTTTTTGGGGGGGCTTTACTCATTTGTTTTCATATTCTCGGCTTATTTAGTAGAGGTGGGAATCTTTTGCTACCTCACGATTCGATTCATATAGATTTTTGGGGCCACGATTCGATTAAAAATCGATTCACGATTTTTAATAACGATTCTTCATCAAAATTCGATTTGATATATCTTTAGATTTTATTCCATTTTGCTGTTTAGTGTTACTTTTTTATTTGACTGCGATAGACAGTTAGCTCTTGAAAAAGAAATCCAAATGTATCAAAACCTTAACATTTATTTTGTTTGTTATTACATTTTGCATATCTTTTCTGCAACTTCAAATACAAAAATCAAATGAGTAGTGTTCCCAAAATACTTCACCTTCGCTTGACAAAGCTTGCATATTGCATAAGTCTTGTCAAGCTCCTTCTTACCCTGGAGTTGATCAAATCCGAAGTATTTCCAAACACTTGCCCTCGCTAAAAATGGGACGGTATGTATTTATTTTTCCTCCGCCATTGCGGTTGTTGCTGAGCTTGAGGTGTGGGGTCTCTCGACTGTCCGGGTGCCGCACCGCTCTCGCAGTTAAGTTCCGCCTTTTTGTTCCGACAACATCAACAATTGTTATATTAACTAGAAAATCAATAAGAATCACTAGAGGACTGAATCGCGATTCATATGTGAATAGATTTCTTCACCCACCCCTGTTATTTAGCAATTTCTATGTCGCCCTGTCCATTGCAACATACTTTTCAGTACGTATTTCAAGTTTAAGCTTAAAGCCACAATATGGAAGAATTTTGTTATGAAATATCCAAAAATCACTTGCACAGTGTGATATATTTCATGCAGTTGTGTACTTGCATTATCCCAAATGTTCCCAAGAATGTGCAAATCCAGAGAAATTCCTATTTAAAATAATGGCCCGTCCCTCGTCTCCCTTGTATTTGTCGCATATCAGTGACTTAATATCCTCTGCTCCGCACTACCCTCAGTTTCCGGTTATAGAAACTACAGCAACATGCACATGCGGAAGTGGTTATACAGCATCTGTTGTTCTGCTATTATGGATCACGATTACTCTTTGGCGAGTAAAGGAAACACAAAAAAAGTGTAAACGTAGGCCAAATGAGGCAAGCAGGCTTACGGACAAATGAAGAAATAAAACAAGGATTAATATCGGCGTGGCGTTTTCTAAATGGAGAGAGCTTCATGACCAACTTGGACTCGACAGAGACTCCGTTCTCGCATGTGTTTTAATAGACAGGTAAGCACATTTTTGTTATTGTACACGAAATACTCATGCACAGATTATTTGAATAGTTATGAATGCAGTTACCCTATGAAATACAGCATATGTCGCACAAAAATATGTCGCCAATAACGTTACTTGTAAATGCTGTGGGTTCATTCAAATTTACTTTTTAAACGACGACTGTATGACTGTTTGAAACACGTAACACTGTGTAGCATTACGCTACCAAATCAATGGACAAAGTCCAATATCAGTCGCGGGCTAACGTAGCATTACATTCCACGTGTCTTGAAAGCTAATTCATTATGATGACATCAAATAAAATGAATTCATTACCTCGTCCGTGAACATGATGGGCGATCTCCATACGCCTCTGGATGGTGAAAACGACATGTCCCGTAATTCCACTCTCCTACATAACGTCATTTAGCTTCACCTTTTGTTGTTGTTTCGAAAGTGCACCATCTAGCGGTCCAAATATTCCATATTGTGGCTTTAAATATTCTCTGATGTGATTTAATATTTGAATCCAAAACGTTTTATTTTGATTGTCTTACTCTCTACACCCGTTCTGTATGAACCCTTGTGTGCGGTAATCCAGATCTTTCTGAATCGACTCCAGGAGAATGTCTGAATCTCCGGCTCGGCCGGCATGTCCCGTGATGCAGTGCGAACTGAAGTCTTGTTAAAGTTCTACAGTAAATGAATTGATGTTCATCAATAATTTGTTTTAAATCAGAGAAGGGTTGCTAGGTGATGAATTTAGAGATCTAGCTAACATTCTGTTCAAGTATAGCTGTCTGTTATAACAGAAATCCTAGAATTGATGTAATTATTCATTTTAGGTCTGCTTTCTCAAACACAGCGCTTGGTACAACCACTGATTTCTGTTTGATTCTCAGAGAACACAAGACTTTTGTTTGATTTTGGGTGCCGTTAAATCTTGTATTTCACAAGCTGCTAAAAGTACCTCAAAGCTGCAATATGCAAATTAATTTTGGGTTAAAATAGAAAAATATCTGTTAATTTTCCTTCATTTTCAACAAAAGAAACATTTAAATCATTATACATATAAACCTTTCTTTTGTGAAAGACCTTGTTTTCCAGGAATTCTTTTTTATTCTACTCTTCTTAAATCCTTTTTTCATGAAAATCTGAAGACAACCGACTGTGCTTACGTGTATACGCGCCAAGACGGGCATTATAACCTGTGTGTCTGAACATTTATGCATAATAAATTGCGAAAATAACTCAATCTGACACTTGTTGCGAGCAGTTTGAGTGGCGGCTGTGTCCCGTTTGCGCGTACATTGCCTGAATGGACTGACTGAAGTTCGTCTTTTGAGAGCACGCGAGTACATGATGCTGTAAAATGGTTTGTATTTGTGATTGGCATGACTTAAAATAATGTGCAAATGCCCATTCCGTCAACTGATGCACGTTCACTGAAGCAGCTCGAACTAGCAAATGCTTAAATCCAATCCTTCCAGTGCCTTCAGCCTCCCGCGTTGATTGGCCGGACTTGTGACTCCCAACAAATCAAATGGGTTGGCATTAGTGTAGGCAACAGACTTGAGTGCCGTGTTCCGATGGCTCTCACTAAATCCTTGGCTGCATCAGAGCCAAATAGCGAATTTCAAAATTAAATTACTTTATCGGCAAATCGGCTTTTAAAATGACCGATGTTGATAATCGAAAAAATGCTTAATATCGACGTCGATAATTGGCCAGTTTGATAATCGGTCGACCCCTAATTGCTACCAACTCGACAAAAAGTGGAATTACAAACTGCCCTCATGTAATCTGTCAAAATGGCAGACTGCCTTCAGATTTTCCGTCACTGGTATAGAAAATACGCTTTCAAATTAAACCATTTTTTTAGTAAACGTGGCTGGTTAGCTTTAGCCGCTTCGTTTGTAGATTTCTCCATTGTAATGTAATCATGTATTCTGACTCCAAATATAAAATTATTTACTAAAAGGGTTGGGAATCGAAAGGTAAGGAATCGAAAAGAATAGGAATCGGATACTTGAAATTAAAATTAAAATTCCTCTTATCAATTCCTGTGTGCATATTTTCAGAAATGTGCATGTGTTGACCTGTGATCTGCTGATATCACAATAAAAACCCTTCTGAAAGTTAACAATGTTTTTGCTATAGTAAGCATAGTTTAAGTGTAGTAATTACAGTTTAACCATGATGTAGTTCAACTATGGTAATACAAATTGTAATAAATCAGACAAAACATGGTTTCTATGTGTATATATATAAATATTAGGGCTGTCAAAAGATTAATCGCGATTAATCGCATCCAGAATAAAAGTTTGTGTTTACATAATATATGTCTATCTACAGTGCATATTAATTTTGTATTTATAAATACAAACACATACACAAGTATACATATTTAGGAAATATTTACATGTATTTATTTATATTTACCAATAATTGAAATTATATATAAATGTTTATTAATATTTCGATTTTTCTTAAATATATGCATGTATGTGTATGTGTTAATAAATACAAAATTATTATGCACAGTAAACAGATAAATATTATGTAAACACAAACTTTTATTCTGGATGCGATTAATCGCGATTAATCTTTTGACAGCCCTAATAAACATATATATATATATACACAAAACAGTGCTCATATAATATATAGTGTATATACAGTATATATATATTGCAAACCAGTTGATTAGCAGGCTAAATGACCATACAGGTTGATATCAAAATGTTTTACTTCAACTGTGGAATCGAAACTGGGAATCGATAAGAATCTGAGTCAATAAGCTGAATCGGAACCGCTCAAATTTAAACGATACCCAACCCTATTTACTAATTAATATTTATATTCACGCTAACTTGCTGATTTGTGTCTTGGTTTTCTCTTCGGTACGGACCAGCATTACACTGTTGATCTACATACTGTGATGTCAGAGTTTCATCCAGCAGTCACTGACTCATGATTTACTCAGCTGTCCAGAGTTTTTTCTCAACATTCCCAATCTCTGATTCACTAAACACACTGTGAGCGTCTGGTCTATACATGTATTAGTATTGTGTGCATATTTTGGGGCATGTAAAGCAACATTTCATTTGGTGCCTGTGGTTTGGCACTTTTATTGGAAAACTATGAGATTTGAGGAACTCAAACTTATTTCACTTCTGGTTGTTGATCAGACGTCTGGTCTCGCAGGAGTAGATCAGTAACCCGTTTAGTCCAGACTCTTGTCACATCTGCTGGTTATTGTATGACAGACAGACAGCATTTCATCATGCAGGATCACCTCATCCGTACCTGCATCTTCATCACATCATGAATTTCACATTCATGTATTGATATGTCAACATACGGTAAACATTGGCTGTCACTGAACATTGGGTTCATTTGGAACTTTGGGTTGTAACCACCATTTTGTTATGCCCGACGTCTTATGTGCTGCCATGTTCGTCACTTCTCTTGTGAGCTTTTCAGTACGCTTGCAAACATCAGACGTGCATTTAAATCAAATTCAATTAAAAAATCTCATGTCATTTCAACCTTGTTTTGTTGTCTTTCTGGATTGACATGAGGATGTGAGTGTAAACCACAGAATTCAGTTCACTTAACTGAAGTTTTGACACCTGTCTTATCTGTACTGTAATGAAAGCTCTGCATTAGGCTTGTTGGGATAGTCGGTGTCACCACGGTGTCCATCCTCCTACCGATTACATCACTTGTCCACCGCGGCACCGACCCCCACCGCCATTTTTTATTTGTATAGTTACAAATCACTTTTTAGACAAGTTTAGTCATAGTCAAAGATCAGCAGCAAGAGTCATACTTTATTCATCATCTGAGGAGAGTGAAGTGTTGACTGACAAGACGATGGCGGAGGCGGAGAATATGTAAGCACTGTTGTCAAGAGCCGGTTAAGGTTTCATTTTCTTTTTTCAAATGCCGGTGCTTTGCTATTTATTTAAAGGTGTGATGAACTGGCCTTGTTTATTGTTTTATACTGTTGTATGAGGTCTACTTATGATGTTCGCGTGGTTTTTACATTCAAAAACATCAAAATCAATAAGTAATAGGCTATTTTCAAACGATCTGTTTGAATGGGCGCTCCGCCATGAAGACTTGGAAGTAAACGCCCACTGCTATGATTGGATAGCAGTTTGCGTAGTAAACTTAGTTGGAGCCTTCTGTGAATTTGGTTAGAGACGTAAGGTTAGGTTACACATTCGCCCTATTCACACAGGATTAGTATTATCTGGGGACCTCGTGTGATTTATAAATACCTCCCCACATCAGTATTTCATGTGACGCATGCGCACGGGATAAGTGAAGCCTGTGATTTCACTCAAATTTACTGACTTATTTCGCGGCTGTGATGGCAAGGCTTTGTGTATAGTTTGTATGCCTATAGTTGTATTGTGTTTAATGATATATGACCGTACCTCAGCATTTGAGACCCGTGATCGCGAACCGGACGTAAGATCACTGCGATCGCGGGTCTCAAATGTTACGAGAGTTTCCATGATAAATAAACAAACGGGAGACTCCCGGTAACTTATGGATATGACCCAGCACCCGAAATAATACCAAAACACTTCAAAACAGCCTCCATTATTTGCAAACGGTGGATAAAACCTTGAAAAATGATATATGAGCCCACCAAATCACAGCGACCTCTAACAAAGCAATAATGACGCATAGTACAAATATGTTTTACTCACATAAGATTGCTGCGCCATTCGTATCGGATCCAATATTGGCGGCACAGTACTGCTTTTTCATTTTAGTCTCTCCCCAAATCCATTGTCAACCTCTGCCTTGTTCACGAAGGAATCCGCGGTAATGTTTTACCCACGTGAGCTGGAACGTCTTTAAAAATAAACTACCACGCATTACTAATGTCAGAATCCGAAGGAAGGTTATGCAGCGACTGTGTTCTTCCACAACCAGGCACTGACTCCACGATATTTTGTGATCTTTAACGGCATGTTTATTGCTTGCTCGCTCTATCTGGTTCCGCGCAACTTGTGTTACTTCAGTTCTGTCATGTGTGAACCAGTGGGCGGGGCTAGAGAAGTAGTCGTTGATATTCTTCTGTGGAGGCGGTGTTCGACCTATCTATGACATAGATAGGTGCATTCTAGGACCTGGCGTTCGCTGAGCCTGGTGTCAATAACAGTTGTCATTTCAGTAACAAGGGCGACTTCAGTTCTTACACTTACAGGATGTTCTCGTGAATACGATTCCCTCTTATATAACAAAAGCTCGGGTTAAAATTGAGGTCTTAATTCATTGCCCCTTTAACATAAACGTTTTTTGTTTCGTATTCCCTTCTTATTCGTTTCTTATTTATTTATTTATTTATTTGTTGCACAATGTGTGCCATGATTACTTGAAGATATTACCATAATTACCATGAAGATATAGTGTCTAGATTTCCAGCAACAGCGTTTCCCATACAATGCATTTACTTGGGCGGTCCAACCAGGTATATTTATGGCCGTCCAAGTATATTTGGCGTCACATTTTTTTTTTATCCATCCATGCTAATGACAGTATCTGTGGTCGAATAACAAGTGGATAAACAGCGCTTACACATCTTCTCTCCTTCCTGAATTGTTTGGTGTGAGTGGAGCGTGGCCGCGTGCGCGTCCTCATCTTCCGTGTTCGCATGAACTCTCTCTTTCCGATGAGCTCCATGTGTGTGCGCGAGCCCCCGGCCTCTCGTATTTAGCTGTCACTTGCATTTAAAATCAAAGAAGCGTTTGTAATACAGCAACACATTGTCGAGAAAGGGCAAACAGCATATAGCCGCTATTTAATGTAGAAGTACTGTATTGTGATTTTGTCCGATGATGTTGCGTTTATAAATCAGAATTTATACGCCAACGCCGGCATATTTTTCTGCAGCTCAGAGCGTCTTTTGAGGTTGAAAAAAGTTCAACTTTACTGAAAAACTCAGAAAAATACTTTACTGAAAAATACTCCTTTTTCACAGCTAACCAATGACAGAGACCTGTCGTTTCCATAACAACATGCAAGGAACGGGATTGGTCAAGAAGGCTCATGCTCGAAAAAAAAATGGCGGCCGAAACGCCCGTTGGTGGATAGTTTTGTATAAATGTAAATTTAGTTTTCACTTTGAACAACTTCTGATTGCATTTCTATCGAGAAATGAGTATTGTAGTTTTTAAATATGTGATTAGTCATTGCAAAGACGCTCTCTGTTTATAATTCAAATTATAAATAGACTTCCGTTACGCTGCCTATGTTTCTCTGGGCTGCCTTCGTGCGCGAAGTCATGGAGTTCGGCTGCTATTTGTAACAAAACGCTGCAAGCGTTTTTTTTACTAAAAAGCACTTTTGTCGACTTTTTCTTGTAAAAAAAGGCTAACACGACGCGATGACGTCACAAATATGCTAATTAGTTTGTGAAGTCACTAGCGCAACAAATCTGTCAAAATCCTATGGGAAACACTGAGCAAAACTAGTTAAATCTGGGAAAGACATTTTAAAGCTTGGTTTAAGGCTGTTAGTAACAAGTGAAATAGATACAGTATTTTCAAGCAAAACTGTGTATTGTGCTTAAGTTTCAGCCGTGTACAGTATATGAAATAAATAATCGCTACATATTTACTGTTTCATTACCATTGTTTTACTACAAATATCATGGTTATAAAAATTTGGTTACTGCTGTGATACAGCGGTTAGTTTGTGGTTATTGCTGTGCTATTGTTGAATTGTGGTTAGCTTCGTCGTAACCACCGTCGTTTGAGCATCAGACATTGAGTTACTTGACAGAGTTTTAAAGTTTGTGTTTTAAATCATACAGCCATCTGATATAAAGTGAGAGAATCATGCGGGGTCATGTGAATGAATCAGATGTTTCTCATGTTTCCTCTGCTGAGTCATGTGGGCTGAAAGCTGTTCGGCAGAATTTCACAGATGAACTTTATCTTTTCCATTGATTTGTTACCTTGAAAACTGAGATGTAATCCATGACACACACACTTACACATTCACACTGCATCCGTACCGCACACAGAGCCTCTGATTTCTATCATCATCTTTTAAATCAGAATCCAGCTTTAGTTCTGCACATGTAGTTTGGTGATTTAGCTTGTTGTCATCCTTATATCACAGTCTTCTGTCCTCTGGACCATCAGAGTCTTTACACAAATAAAAGTTCTGTTATTCCAATGAAATGTCGTTTCAAACCCGTATCAGACATGAATAAACAGTTGTAATTTAAAGTGAATTCCCTCCGAGCGTTTGTTGGATCTGTCACAGTTTGTTTGTTTATCTTCTATAACAGCTTGAGTCCATTACTGTGGTCATTGACTCAGCCGTGAGCGAGATCTAACCCAAACTCAAGACATTCAGGATTTATGTCTGCGCCTCACTGACAATTAGCCGGGTTTCCATCACCCTGGTTTTAATGCGCATTTTGAAGTTTCGCATCAGAAACGAGGGATGGAAACGCCAAATTTTGAAATAAAAACCGTTAATTCGCAAAAAAGTTTTTACGCTCTCTTGAGGTGTTTTTTCATTTTTGCGAAAAACAGTGTGCCGAATAAATTCTGACGTAGCAAACATTAAAGCCACGAGACGAAGCAGCTGTTACCGTTGAGTATTGATGCGTCCCAATTCGCATACTATCTGTCCTAAACAGTATTCGAAAATAGAATTAGTATGTCCCAAATCGTAGTATGTTGAAAAGAGTCTTACAAAGATTCTCGGATGGTCTACTACTTCCGGTACAAAATTCGAAGTGGAGAATGATGCACACTAATATTACCCACAACTCACCTCGAGTAGGCGGAGTTTAGTGACGCTCCACTGCATTAATAAAATTAAATAACTTAAGCATCAGTAAATTAATAAATATTACTATTGAGTTAACATTACATATGAAACAAGAAATGAATAAATACTTAAATGGAAAGAAGAGCTGTATTTTGATGTGTGTGACAGTTAATGGCCACATTGTTGTCTAGGCAACAACGGCCACTTCCGTTTCCTGTTAGTATGTCCCAATGCGTACATATTGCTACACACTAAAATGTATACCTTTTCCATAACAAAAACACTTTTAGTGCATGGTATAAGTAGGCTAATTGGGACGTATGGTGGTTTTTCTAGACATATTATTGACTTTTCTTATATTCTAAATATATTACTGAGTTTTCTTATATAAAATAGTTTTCTTATATAAAAGAATACATTTAAAGGTAGTTATAGGGTTCATGTACTTCTCTGATCTTAACAAGGGCTATGGGCCTCATGTATGAGTTTGAACACTTGAACACCTGCGTACACACCAAATATCTTATCAAACTACGACAGGAACTGCACGTACACCACACACACTTTTGTAGAGAAGTTTCATTAAGAACGCTGGGTTGTTTATCATTATCACTCTAAACCATGAGTTCTTTTTTAATAAAACCAAGGTTAAATCATGTATCGTCCGAAAGCCCCCTGAAAGGTGTCAAGATAAAGAGCACATGATATACGTATGTGTTATTGCACATGATATACGTATGTGTTATTGAGACGTCCGAAAGCCCCCAGAAAGGTGTCAAGATAAAGAGCACATGATATACGTATGTGTTATTGAGAGCGCTCCCTACAATTAAATCCTAATATGGTACGCCGGAGATCTTAATATGGTAAGCCGGAAATATAACTGTAGCAAGTGCAGGATGAAATATAACTGTAACGAGGCATAAGGGGATGGACTAATAAAAATAAGTGATGTCATGTAAAAACTGGTTGGTAGAAGATGAGGTCAGGTAAAACCTGATTGGTTTGAACTGTGATAACTACTTGAGAACAGTGTATAAAAGATGGAGTCAGACATGTATTCGTGGGGCATCTACAGATGAACTCTGTGTGTCTCACTTTGCTTGCTCGAGCAAATAAAGATTGAAACCTCTTGAAACCTGGCTCTCTGGTCTTCGTGAATTCTTTCTACATTGGCTGATCGACTTTTCGCCACGACAGACGCAGCATATGTCTTTCTGGTTTCCAGATCTTTATTATTTACTGTTAGTTACTAGGTTACCAATACCACCGTGATAGCTCGAGGAACTTGATGGAATCACACCAATTTCGCATTTCGTCTTTTCTCCTGTTATTGCAAACTTTGAAAAGATTCGCAGGCAACACTTTACAATAAGGTGCTATTAGTTAACATTAGTAAATGCATTAGCTAACATTAGATAACGATGAACAATTGAGTTAAATTTATTAATCCTTGTTAATGTTGGTTCATATCGATGCAGATATTTATGTTAGTTCATGGTGCGTTAACTAATGTATTAGTAAATGCTGAAATAACCATGAACTAACATTAATAAATGCTGTATATAGTATTGCTCATTGTTAGTTCATTTTAGATAATGCATTAACTAACTGTTAATAAAAAGCACCTTATTGTAAAGTGTTACCGAGTCGCATCACGTTTGGATGGAAACCCGGCTATTGATGCTTGTAAATTAGCATCTAATTAATATCTGGATTTATTGTTATACATATCAAAGTTTTAATAGTTACGTTCGCCTAACTTAAAGACATAAGCCCTGTTTGGACGGTAACTGTTTTTTTACCAGGACGTCTGGAAAAATTCATTATTTTACTCCATCATCCAACATTCTTACTGAATTCTGGCTCAGACACTTCTGTTCTCAGTCCATCCCTGGTCTTGAATTTTTCTCTGAATTGTCACAGAACTCTTGACTGAAACACTATTAACGCAACTCTTTAATACATTCTGCTAGACAGCAGTGAGATTCAATGGAGATTGGGCAGATGGAAGTACAGTTTGAGACCATGTGTACAATCAAAGTCAAAGATCACAATATGAACTCGAATGTTTCTCATCTGAGCTAGCCACATTAATTTGATCTCTAATTTATATCGGTTTTGTTATTTGTCCCATGTAGTTGAAGAAGAAACGTCTGAGAAAAAGTTCCAGATAAGTATCACAGAACTCCATGAAGTGTCTTGAGCTAATAAAGAGCAATATCTGAGCAATAAAACAGTTCAAAATAGCAGCCGTTTTTACAAGGGACCTTTATCTGTGATACAGGGAGACACAGATGACACGCGGGGATCGTATGTCACATGTCATAAAGCTCGGGGCAATAGAGGACGTGTCATTGTGGTATTTCTGTGTACATCACCTCATGTAACCCAGCGCCTCTTTATCTATATTAGGACACAGGATGAGCGGTTACAGAAGTTATCATTTGGCTAGGAGAACTCATTACGTTTGCATACGTTACATACAGTATATATGTGTATATATATATACTGCGCTCGCAAATCTACAATGAATTAAGCTGTTTTAAATAGTCAAATAAAAATGGGAATCATGAAAAATCTATTAATGGTGGCCAGCGTTGATAGTGTGGCAGGCCGCGACGAAGAAATCAATATGGGAAACGGACAACACAACAATATGTTGTTATAAGACGTGTACAAAAGAAGTGGTTCGTTTTGAAACTACGGCCGAACAAATTAGACGATTAATGAATGGGAAAAGCTGTATATACACACACAGTGTAGTCCGCAGTTGTGTGTGAACAAAAAACAGATATATGAGTTTATGAATTCAGTCCTCTTGAGCTCTCGTCTTCTGTACATCCCAGAACTTTCTTCAGACGCCGGAAGAGGATTGGCAGGCCTGCTGCCGTCTCGCCGTGGACTGAATGTGTTGTGTCTGTCTGCGCACTTACACATGAGACCAACTGCAGTGCTTGAATATTGATGAAGCAGGTTGTTGATGTATAGCGTCGGCGAGATATATATTTATGTGAGATTCACTCTCCGGTGTGTGTCGTCCCTGCGCTAGATTTGCTCTTTCTCAGGACAAAGCGTGCCAGGCTGCTCAATGATTTGAACAAACGTCACTTTTAGAGTTTGCTGCAGTGCATCATGGTCACAGGCAGACGTGCTGTGAAGTCAGCTGCGGGTTTATGAGTCCACGTCTGTATGTGTCTTATCACAGAAGTTTAAAGTCTATATTTAGCGTGTGCGCGGGTCTGACTCGGCAGTGTTCCTGCACGTACACGCGTGTGTGAGCGGGCACTGCATTGCAGCGCTGTGCATTAACTGGCAGGAGGGGCGCGCACGCGCTCGGCTGGCACAGATGTGCGCTAATGCTGCAGAGGTGCCGCGCATGTGATCGTATCTGTGATATCACAGTCTCAATGTCAAGTGTGAGCATCGGCGTTAAAACGATATAAGAGTATCTCTTTAATACCGCTGTCATTTGTGCTAGACCTCAGTGAGGAGAGCAAATGGAAGTCTCATCTGCGTCTCAGATATTTCTCTTGAGAAAAAGAGTCGGAAATCTCACAAACGTCAACCTTTTCTCATCACATTGACTCAGATCCAGATGATTTGACCTTTTCAATCTACATTCACTTACACCTCCAGACTCTTCACGTGTTTACACAATCACGGTCTCATTTGTGTCTGTCGCTGACGTCTGTGGAAATAAATGCAAATGTTTAAAGCGACACAGATTTCTGTTTTCATTCTGAGATGCCTGTGGTTTCTGTGTGTCCTGATTTGCATTCTCTGGCCATACACGACCTGTGAAGAACATGTCCTTATTTCACCTCACAATACCTACAGCAAACATGAGGAATTATATGGTGGATATAGAAAGCGAGGCCCGTTTTTAGGTGGTTGACATTGTGGCATTATTTTCCTGTGATTGTAGCACATTGTTCGCTGACTTCTTGTTTCTGTAGTAAAAGTTGTTGAGTAATGTGAATTTGGGGTGAGACGAGGTTAATTGAGGTGAAAATGATGTCACAATGCAAACACTATTAAAATCAGCTTTGTTTTCTTTAAGCAAATGTCTGTGTGAGATTTTTGTTTCTTCCACCTCCAGTGGAAATGCATCACACTGATACCTGATCCTCTCTCTGCTCATTGAGTGTTGTGTGTTTGCGCGTGTGTCATGTGTGTAGATATGCTTGTGGGTTTAATATGTATGTGTGTGTTTGCGTGCTTACGTGTGTGCGTGTGTTGATGTGTGTAAATATGCATGTGTGTGTCATTTGTGTAGCTATGCTTGGGGATTTAATGTGTGTGTGTGTGTGTGTGTGTGTGTGTGTGGGAAGGGTAAACCCTACGGTATGGGAACAAAATGTCCCCACAAAGATGGCAATATCCAAAACCCTTGTCCTTGCTGGGACATGTTTTGGTCCCCATGAGGAAACGAGCTTATAAATCACACAGAATTAACTTTTGTGTAAATGTAAAAGAGCAGACAGTTGCGTGTGATTGTTAGGGTTAGGTGTAGGGAATATGAGATACAGTTTGTACAGTATAAAAACCATTGTGTCTATGGAATGTCCCCATAAAACATGGAAACCCAACATGTGTGTGTGCTTATGTTGCGTTGATGTTTGTGTGTGTTAATGTGTGTAAATATGCATGTGTGTGTCATTTGTGTAGATATGCTTGTGGATTTAGTGTGCGTGTGTGTGTTCATGTTTGTATATCCCGGTGGGGACCTAAACCTGAACGCACACCATCACATGGGGACTCGTGTTACCAAAATTGAGGTCCCCAGGGGCAAAAAAGCTTATAAATTGTACAGAACAATATTTTTTACAAATCTAAAAATGCAAAAAGTGTTCTATGATCTTTAGGTTTAGGGGTTGGGTTAGGGATAGGGGATAGAATATACAGTTTGTTGTACAGTATAAAAAACATTACGCCTATGGACTGTCCCCACGGTGATAGTAAACCAGACTGTGTGTGTGTGTGTGCTGTGAGATGTAAAGATGTGTGTGTAGTGCACTTGTGAGTTTGTGTTTATATGTGTAGATGTATGTATTTGTTGTGATGTGATATGTGTAGATGTGTGAGTGTGGTGTAGATATGTGTAGATGTGAGTTTGTGTTAGATGTGTGAGTGTAATGCTGTGAGTGTTGGTTTTCTTTTCTGTTTCTGTCCTTAAATGACTTTCCTCTGTCTCACTCCTCCCTCGCCCGTCTCACTCTCTCTGTGTCTGTCTGGAACTGTAGATCTCTCTCTCTCTTTCTTTTTCTGCGACATGTAGATGCAGCATTGATTAAGACCATGCACACAGAGAGAGAAAGACAGACAGACACCGAGATGGACAGACAGACAGAAAGTGTCTTTTGAAGATCAATGAAACTGCAAAGTTTCATTGATCCAGTTGTTCTTGTTTTGAAGGAGTTTGTCTGCAGAATTCCTGTAAAATCATAAGAGTAGTTCACTGTAGTATCTCAGGGTGTGTGTGTGTGTCTCATCTCCTCGAGTGAGTGTGGTGTGTTGTGTTGTGTGTCATCATTGTGTCTGTGTTTATCCGTTTCTTTATGGCAGCTCAACGGATAATAGTTTCTCAATGGCTGTTACTGATAACTGTTCTGCATGTTGTGCACGTTTCATTGAGAATTACACAAAAGTAACATTTGTTTAAAGTACACTGCGTTCCAAATTATTATGCAAATGATATCTTTCTCTGGTTTTCCTAATTTGTCGATGCAAATGACAGTCAGTATAATTTTCAAGTAATCAACAGTTAGGGTACATTTGGAATTTTATTGAACAAACCTCCCACTGACAACAGTATTTATTTAAAAAATGAAAAACTCAAAATGCACTGTTCCAAATTATTATGCACAACAGAGTTTGAAAACATTTCATAGGTTGTAAAAAACTGAAAATGGTCATTTGTTGAATTTGCAGCATTAGGAGGTCATATTTACTGAAATCAAAAGCTATTTCAATCAAAAACATCCTAACAGGGCAAGTTACATGTTAACATAGGACCCCTTCTTTGATATCACCTTCACAATTCTTGCATCCATTGAACTTGTGAGTTTTTGGATAGTTTCTGATTGAATTTCTTTGCAGGATGTCAGAATAGCCTCCCAGAGCTGCTGTTTTGATGCTAACTGCCTCCCACCATCATAGATCTTTCGCTTGAGGATGCTCCAAAGGTTCTCAATAGGGTTGAGGTCAGGGGAGGATGGTGGCCACACCATGAGTTTCTCTCCTTTTATGCCCATAGCAGCCAATGACACAGAGGTATTCTTTGCAGCATGAGATGGTGCATTGTCATGCATGAAGATGATTTTGCTACGGAAGGCATGGTTCTTCTTTTTGTACCATGGAAGAAAGTGCTCAGTCAGAAACTCTACATACCTTGCAGAGTTCATTTTCACACCTTCAGGGACCCTAAAGGGGCCCACCAGCTGTCTCCCCATGATTCCAGCCCAAAACATGACTCCGCCACCTCCTTGCTGACGTCGCAGCCTTGTTGGGACATGGTGGCCATCCACCAACCATCCACTACTCCATCCATCTTCAATTCAATTCAATTCAATTTTATTTATATAGCGCTTTTCACAATGTGCATTGTTCCAAAGCAGCTTTACAGGAGCAAATAAGAAAAACACAGAAAGGTAAAACACAGCACAGTGCATGGTGTTTATAGACCAAGCAAGATCATTATAATAAATAATATCTAATAAATAAATGAATAAATAAATAAATAAATGCAGTCTCCCGGTGAGCAAGCCAACACTGCACTGCTCTGCTGTGGCGAGGAACCCAAACTCCAATGCTGAATAATGGAGAAAAAAAAACCTCGGGAGAAACCAGGCTCAGCCGGGAGGGCCAGATCTCCTCTGACGTGTCATGGCTGCACTCAGTGACCCCGACCAAAGCCACCGAGCAACGTCCACGAAGAACAGGGAGAGCCCACGAGCCGCGACCCAGGAAGCCCCACCCGCCGAAACCGTGCAGGTCCAACCCGGTCTCATTCCGCGATCAACAACAGACAACAGAGGAACAACCAGGGAAAAGTAGTAATGGCATAATTAACTTTATTCCTCTGTTGTCCGACATCGACCACAAAACAAGACCAACCAGACCAGATCCACACAGTCCCAACAAATGAAACGCCCCGAACCACAACCAACAAGCCCCCCCACTCCCTACAACACCCACCCAGCTACCTCCAATCAAAGTCACTGAGTGCAGCCATAACTTCAAACTGCTGTCGTGTGATGTAAGTTTAGCATTAAATACCAAGTATTGTAAATTTAGCATTTATGTGACAGGTAGTCCGTCTTTGCTCTCGGTTGGGGATGGAATTGTCTGAGCTGGGCCGGCCAGATGGTCGCCTTTTTCTTGGGTGGTGATGGAATTGCCTTGGATGGAGCTGGATGGTCAGTCAGTCCGCAGGCTCTCGCAGGAGGATGGCACGGGATTTTCAGATGTAGCTGGCGTAATCTCTAGTTGTGGATGGGCATATGACGTTCATCTGGGCTGGCGGAATCTCTCCCTACCTCGGGATGGGCATCCCGAGGCGAGGGCAGAAACAGAAAGAGAATAATTAGCGTAGCTGCTGTTCATTAGCTATGTATTAGTGAATGCTTGGCTGAAAAGATGTGTCTTTAATCTAGATTTAAATNAAACGGACGTCGAGATGTCAGCCATGCTTTCCCGGGCCGCCGTGAGCTTTGGGTTGCAGTGCCCGCACTGCCTTTCCCGGCGCTCGCGGCTGGTTACATGGCGCCTCGGGTTTGACCGCGGCTCCGAGCCGCGCCCGCCCTCAGTGCCGTGTTTACCGGAAGTGCATGAGGAACTTGGTAAGACCTGGAACGCCCCTTTCCGGCACGTTTTACGTCAAACAAAGTTCAGTCACCCTCTCCTAATGGAATGGGTAATCTTCCCCAGAGGTGGTGAGACAGCTGGAGGAATACCCGATTGTGTGATCCCTACAGGTGGCAGGAAGTGGTGCCGCCGCGGCTGCATCCGTGGGGTTGCGGGGGCGAGTTATTCAGCACACCTCCCGGCCAAAGTCTGTAAAATTGTATCAGGCAATCATCTAAGTACGGAAGCAGGCACAGGGCGTTCCATACGCAAGCCCGGTCTGTGGTGTCTCGCATCATTCCTAGGCCACCGGCCTGGTCGAGAGCTTACAATTCAATGTGTGTGTGTGTCTCATCTCCTCGAGTGAGTGTGGTGTGTTGTGTTGTGTGTCATCATTGTGTCTGTGTTTATCCGTTTCTTTATGGCAGCTCAACGGATAATAGTTTCTCAATGGCTGTTACTGATAACTGTTCTGCATGTTGTGCACGTTTCATTGAGAATTACACAAAAGTAACATTTGTTTAAAGTACACTGCGTTCCAAATTATTATGCAAATGATATCTTTCTCTGGTTTTCCTAATTTGTCGATGCAAATGACAGTCAGTATAATTTTCAAGTAATCAACAGTTAGGGTACATTTGGAATTTTATTGAACAAACCTCCCACTGACAACAGTATTTATTTAAAAAATGAAAAACTCAAAATGCACTGTTCCAAATTATTATGCACAACAGAGTTTGAAAACATTTCATAGGTTGTAAAAAACTGAAAATGGTCATTTGTTGAATTTGCAGCATTAGGAGGTCATATTTACTGAAATCAAAAGCTATTTCAATCAAAAACATCCTAACAGGGCAAGTTACATGTTAACATAGGACCCCTTCTTTGATATCACCTTCACAATTCTTGCATCCATTGAACTTGTGAGTTTTTGGATAGTTTCTGATTGAATTTCTTTGCAGGATGTCAGAATAGCCTCCCAGAGCTGCTGTTTTGATGCTAACTGCCTCCCACCATCATAGATCTTTCGCTTGAGGATGCTCCAAAGGTTCTCAATAGGGTTGAGGTCAGGGGAGGATGGTGGCCACACCATGAGTTTCTCTCCTTTTATGCCCATAGCAGCCAATGACACAGAGGTATTCTTTGCAGCATGAGATGGTGCATTGTCATGCATGAAGATGATTTTGCTACGGAAGGCATGGTTCTTCTTTTTGTACCATGGAAGAAAGTGCTCAGTCAGAAACTCTACATACCTTGCAGAGTTCATTTTCACACCTTCAGGGACCCTAAAGGGGCCCACCAGCTGTCTCCCCATGATTCCAGCCCAAAACATGACTCCGCCACCTCCTTGCTGACGTCGCAGCCTTGTTGGGACATGGTGGCCATCCACCAACCATCCACTACTCCATCCATCTGGACCATCCAGGGTTGCACGGCACTCATCAGTAAACAAGACTGTTTGAAAATTAGTCTTCATGTATGTGTGGGCCCACTGCAACCGTTTCTGCTTGTGAGCATTGGTTAGGGGTGGCCGAATAGTAGGTTTATGCACAACTGCAAGCATCTGGAGGATCCTACACCTTGAGGTTTTCGGGACTCCCGAGGCACCAGCAGCTTCAAATACCTGTTTGCTGCTTTGCAATGGCATTTTTGCAGCTGCTCTCTTAATCCGATGAATTTGTCTGGAAGAAACCTTCCTCATTCTGCCTTTATCTGCACGAACCCTTCTGTGCTCTGAATCAGCCACAAATCTCTTCACAGTACGATGATCTCGCTTAAGTTTTCGTGAAATATCTAATGTTTTCATACCTTGTCCAAGACATTGCACTATTTGACGCTTTTCGGCAGCAGACAGATCCTTTTCCTTTCCCATATTGCTTGAAACCTGTGGCCTGCTTAATAATGTGGAACGTCCTTCTTAAGTAGTTTTCCTTTAATTGGGCTCACCTGGCAAACTACTTATCACAGGTGTCTGAGATTGATTTCAGTGATCCAAAGAGCACTGAGACACAATACCATCCATAAGTTTAATTGAACAATATAAAATTAAATGTTTACGACACTTAAATCCAATTTGCATAATAATTTGGAACGCAGTGTATAGAAATCGCTATCCGGGTTAAGAGTGACGTGTGGAATCAAGCTTGTGTGTTAGACTGTAACTCGCGTCGGTTCTGTGACTTTAATATCAAATCTGTGATAGTAGTGATGTTATTATTCTGTATTCTACAGTATGAGTCTCAAGTTGTGTATAGTTCTGTACATTCTGTATGAAGATGCTGAACTTCACCTGATGTGTGATTCTCTCGTGTGTTTTATTGGACATTTGTAATCTATGTGTTTCTCTCCCTCTCTCTCTGTCCAGATGACCTCTCGTCTGCGCTGTCCACCGTGTCTTCCTGAAAGCGGGCCGCCATGTCCCAGATGCTACACGTGGAGATCCCAAACTTCGGCAGCACAGTGCTGGGCTCGTTGAACGAGCAGCGCTTAACGGGCCAGTACTGCGACGTCTCCATCCTGGTGAAGGGTCAGGCCTTCAAGGCTCACCGGGCCGTGCTGGCGGCCAGCAGCCTGTATTTCCGCGACCTCTTCAGCAGCAGCACCAAAGCCCAGTTCGAGCTGCCCTCGTCCGTCACGCCGGCCTGCTTCCAGCAGATCCTCTCCTTTTGCTACACCGGCAAGCTCACCATGGCGGCCAGCGAGCAGCTGGTGGTCATGTACACGGCCGGTTACCTTCAGGTTCAGCACATCGTGGAGCGGGGCATGGACCTCATGTTCAAAGCCAACTCGCCCCACTGCGACTCGGCCACGGCCGCCATGGACGATCCGGGCTCGGAGCCGCAGAGTCCCAATAACAACCCCGCCTCCGTGCTGGGACCGCCGGGCTGGTCTCCATCTCTGTCGGCTCAGGCTCGCCGAATCAAGCTGGAGGGCTCCGAACCTCTGGTGAACTTCGGAGGGGTTAAAAGACCCGTCAACAGCGACGGGGGACGTTCGGGGCGAGGCGGTCCGGTGTTCTACGCTGGGGCGACGGGCGTTTTCCCGCTTGGTGTCCCGTCGTATTCTGTGGCCCCCGGAGAGCGCTCCAGTCCGGGAGCGTCCAGCCTTCCGACCACCGACAGCCCAACGTCATACCAGAATGAAGATGATGAGTTTGAGGAAGAGTCGTTTGACGCTGAGGAGAGCTACGGTCAGCTGTGTGGTCGCTCCGCTAACCCTTACGAGAGTAAATACACGTCTGTTTATAGAAATATTAAATAACAATCGTCTTGGTTTATTCACCCTCAGTGCGCTCACGGCGACCCGAGTTCCATTCCTGTCTCGACAGTTCTTTGTCGTACCCGCTCCCCGAATACCTGCCAAAGCGCTTTCCTGTCAGCTCTATACTGTCCTGTGCCAATAAAAGATTATATATATAAATACAAAAAGATACAAGATCAATCGGATGGATATTCAGATGACAGAACCTTTTTGCGTCTATACAAAATGTGTCTAATAAGATGCAAGAATAGAGTTGCCCTCCTCGTGTATAAATAACCAATCAGAGGTGATGTTTCATGAGCTTAAAATGGCGATATATTTTATTATAGACGGTTTTAAAGTGACAACATAAGCAAACGTTCTGCGAATGCGCCCCTTAACTTCCGGTACACATTGACAAACAACAGAGTGCCTGTAGATTATTTCTGATAACAATCAAAAGAAACCGAACCGGCTAAACTCGTCTCTCCAATATTTTGAATTTAGACTGCGATACCGAGCTCAACCGCTAGATGTCAATGTACCCTACGGTTTCTTTAAATGCGACCAAACTACAGGACCCATTCAACAAACTGTTTATTTAACAAAATGACCATACAATAAAATTCAACAAATCGTTTATTTAATACAATTATTATTCATTAAAATAATATGAACATAAATAAAATAAAATATAAATAGTTATATTATTAGACACTAGCCAAACACAAACCGGAAGTTAACTGGGGGTCATGCACGCGCGGAAGGAAGTTGTCCTTGATTATCATGACGATAATGAAAAAATTCCAAACTCTTGTCATTCGTCGATTGGCAACTACTTTGTAAACTTGTTTCCTGAAAAACTTTTTTGCTTGGTGAAAGAATATAGCTTTTCAATCTCATTACATTTTTGTTGCGGTGTGATTTTTATGAACCCTTTAAAGGGATACTTCACCCGAAAAAGGATAAATTCTGTCATCATTGACTCACCTCAAGTTGTTCCAAATCTGTATACATGTCTTTGTTCTGATGAACACAGGAAGATATTTGGAAGAATGCTTATAACCAGACAGATCTCGACCCCCATTGACTCCCATAGTAGAAAAAATACAATGAAGTCAAAAGTGCCCCAGAACTGTCCTACATTCTTCAAAATGTCTTCATTTGTGTTCAACAGAACAGACAAAATGCTAAAGTAGCTTTTCCTACTATGGGAGTCAATGGGGGTCGAGATCTGTCTGGTTATAAGCATTCTTCCAAATATCTTCCTCTGTGTTCATCACAAAGACATTTATACAGATTGGAACAACTCGAAGGTGAGTCAATGATGACAGAATTTTCATGTTTGGGTGAAGTGTCCCTTTAACATACAGCATCAGACGTATGGACTTGATCTTTAAGTGTGTTGAAGTCATACGATGACATTTCTCACTAAATCGTACTCGACAGCTTTCCGTTTTGAATCCGAAAACTAATTTAATTCAAAAAGGGTACGGGATCATTTAATTTAGATTCTCAAATCCATTTAGTTTGTAATCAGTCACCGCTCGCGGGGGTCACATTGTGGGATATTTCAGATCGTGTTAGTGAGTGAAGGACAAACAAAACGCAGAAAGCTCTTTTATCATTAGTGACAGTCTGATGCAGCTCCAAGCAAACTGGTGACAGTTTCTGAAAGTGTCCTATTTGTTCGTCCGTCGTCCTGGATGTGTGTGTCGTTCTTTGTCAACACATTCACAACCGCTGTACGAACAGGACATCATTTCTGACTTTGACCCTTTGATCTGTTTCTCTGAAGTCTCTGCAGTTCTTCTATCAATGATGTTCAGTTAAAAGTCTTCCCATGTTTATTGCAGCAAATCTCTGATCAGTCGTAACTTTTTTGGTTCTGACTATGAAAAGAAATATGCTAGAGATTTTCTCTTCCAGAGCGACCGGAGGATTTGCGTCTTCATCTCATCACGGTGAAGGTTGTGATGGATCTTTCTGTCCACAGTTTCAGAGAAAGCAGACGTGGCCGGGATGGCGCTGGAGAACCGCTCCTGTGTTCTGCTTCGCCGGGATCTGGTGGCTCTGCCCGCCAGCCTCATCAGTCAGATCGGTTATAGATGTCACCCCAAACTCTACACGGAGGGCGACCCCGGAGAGAAGCTGGAACTGGTGGGAGGTTGGTGAAGTTGACTGGTACAACAGATCCGTTTTCAAAACATTCAAGGAATATTCCTGCCGGTTGAGTACACGTATCAACATCTGCGGCATGCCGTCATGTAAATGGGAAGAAAAATCTGAAGAGTCCATGGAAGTGTGTAAACATTTATCAGATGTTCACCTACAGTTACACACTGTTCCTAAACGATAACCATACATCTTAAACATTACACGTGTTGGTACAATCTATTACTAGCAGGCAGTGATGCAAGCATGTGTAGAACACTGTCTACATGCGTCAGACTCCGCCCACAGGAGTGACATCATCATTGCTTCCTTTTGAACCCGTTGTACAACTTTACAGTTCCAAAAAGAGTTTGTATTGATCTTCTTTAACGAAGCTCAGAATCTGCTCTCGGCCTCTAGTGAGTGCTTTACTGTAAACATGTTGTTGTTCATACAGACGGTGTTTTGAGAGAAATTACAATCTGTGGATCAACAGCATCTGTGATGTGCTCGCGACAAATGATTATTTACACTGGAATATTCCTGCAAGAGACTTTAAATGCTCTGTGCCGTTATTATAAACACCGCCGAGGTGATTCTAGCGTCATCCTGGACTGTTAAAGATTGTGTGTGTCAAGGTTATTTTAGTTTACTGAAACGTTGAAATTAAATTAAATATTGACCTAAAAATTATTGGAAGATTTTAACTAAAGGAAAAATTGAAGTGTTGAAAAATAAACTGATATAAGTTTAAAGCACTAAAATTATAATAATAAACAAAAATAAAAATGATTAATCTTATATAGCGACATCATTTTTTTAAAATAAATTATACAATGACAAAAGCATATACCAAAATTGCTAAAACTTTAAGTCAAATTAACATAAAAAGTAAAAGCTAATTCAAAATATTTGTAAAACTAAAATCAAAACTCTAATAACTCTGGTGTGTGTGTGTTAGGCACTGGTGTGTTCATGACCAGAGGTCAGCTGATGAACTGTCACCTGTGCGCTGGAATCAAACACAAGGTTCTCCTCAGACGACTCCTCGCAACATTTTTCGACAGGTTTGTGACATCAAATAGATCAAACAACCACACTGCAAATAACATTTATTCATCTGAATTAGCATATTTTTTTGGCAAATAGTGTTTCTGGTATAAAGATGATTTCAGTGCATCTGTGTGTAATTCTCATGTGATCTGTTGTAGCATTATTTCGATGTTGCTCTGCGTTTTCTCATGGCTTCTGTTTGTTTTCTTCACTAGAAACACGTTAGCAAACAGCTGTGGGACGGGGATAAGATCCTCCACCAGTGACCCCAGCAGAAAACCCCTCGACAGTCGAGTCCTCAATGCTGTCAAACGTACGTTTATATGATATTATTGATGAGGTTATGGTCATGTGACTAATGTTAAAGACGTCTCGGAGATTTATAACATTCTGTGCGTCACAAGTTAGTTAATGCTAATATATATCGTATATAACATTTTGCTTGTTGTTAAGTTATATATCATATAACATCAGTTGAACACTGCAGTAAACTCCACTGGTTTTGTGCGGACGGTAACGCGAGTTGTGTTTTTGTGTTCAGTCTACTGTCAGAACTTTGCACCCCACTTCAAAGAGAGCGAGATGAACGTCATCGCCGCCGACATGTGCACCAACGCTCGGCGCGTGCGGAAACGCTGGCTGCCCAAGATCAAGTCCATGCTGCCGGACGGGATGGAGGTTTATCAGGGTTCGTCCGCGGCCGTCGGCGTGGGTCTGGCCATTGGCGGCCTCCCGCTGGCCGTTCAGATGCCCTTCGAGTCTGACTTTAAGAATCTCCTTCCGTCGGGCCTAGAGCAGAGGATTTACGCCGAGCGCAAAGACCCCATGAGAACTCACTCGCTGATGGACGCCGACGGCTCTGATCTGCCCGCTGAGGAGACCCAGACGAGACCACGGCTCGAGGAAGAGGATGAGGAGGAAGAGCCGCAGACCGACGGCCTGCCCGGAGCTGAGGGCGGGGTCGGTGTGGCCACGCCTCCCACGGGCCAGCAGGAGGAGGAGTTTGTGGAGGGTCTGAGAATAAACGGGCAGTGAGGGGCCAGCGTTGAGACTCGGTACATATCCTCCATGTGAATCCACACTGAAGGGAATTCTGGGAAATAATGCACTTATGCATGTGCTGTTGCATTTTATTAACCTGTTGAAACCGGTGTGTTCATCTGAGCTCGCCTAATGAAAAACAGCAGAAACATATGAGGGATGGTGCAAACGTTTGACACATGCGCCGGAGAACAGCTCTGGTCTTGTGAGGACCTTCATTGCGAAACTCAACGCTTTTCTTCCGTTCTCAATATCACGTCGGCACAAAAATAGCAGTTGGATGATTCTCATGAAAACATGTCCAGGTCACATTTTTCTTCAAAATCAAAAGAAACAAGATTGTGAAATGATATACATTATTTATTGACAGCTATGCACCCTCCCAATTCTCCGTCAAGTGACGCATTTTAATAAAATACGCTTGTGGTTACTTTTCAATATATTGATCTTTACATTACAATAATAGGAATTGTTGTTTTGAATGAGATGATAAGAGATTAGAGATAAACTACCTAACTGTCATGAAAATAATGTCTACAAATCAAAAGATTGTAATGATATTCATGATCCGTATTTTGGGGTGAAATTTGACCAGAACATGTTTCATAAGGTTTATCTGCAGAAAGGTCACACATAACAGCTGAAAGATCATAGAAAACAAGAAACGACAGGAAAAATCGTTTCGCAAAAATTGATAGTTTATTTTGTGTCTTTCATATCTGACATGTACAGACGGACAGACACAACACAACACGTATGACGTCAGACTCTGATATTTTCACGAATCCCTCATGCTGAAGTGTTAACTGCTAGACTGAGCGCTCACTTTAACCGCCGGCGTTTAAAATCATAGAAACACACAGCTGCACTAGAAAAGATTGTTTGTCACTCTGTTGTGATCTAAACGATGCTTTGGGTTTGTACTGTAAACGGTCTAATGAAGCGACTCTAAGAACATTTGCTAGCTTTATCACATTTGCACTTGATTGGAGTTAAAGAAGCTTCGACTGGTGAGAAAGAGAGACGATGACCGGCAGACGTGCACAGCTGTGGCTTACAGGTGGCTAATGTGTATTAATTCATAAGACGTGAACTTTACTACAGCATGCAATTATTAGAAAAAATCAATAGTGAAACCACGCCCCCAAACCTAACCGCCGCTCGAGCAAAAGCAGATCGTACAAATTCATAGGAATTAGCCACCTCGTAAATCAGTTAGTATATTAATTCTCCTGAGATCGTGCTGTTTTTTCACTTTCTTTACAGTGTGTTTTCTGTTCGTCCGTCACGTGAGCGTTTGGCTAACCACACAATGACATATTCTGCGTTGTGTAACAGTTTCAAAGGTGATAAAACACGGTTTTCATTAACACGTCGACGTGTCCCACCACTCCATTGAACTACCATGTGTGGCCCATGAATCTCACAAAAACATCCCCCAAAATCAAAAGAAAAATGTCCCGGATTGATTTTAATTTTTGGACAACGAACTTTATTGTCTTTGTCTCCTCCTACGGTGAATCGGTGACAGGGATTATTTAAGGGATGTAGTGTTTGTGCTAATAAATAATATGAATAATAATACAATAAAAATAGGTTACATATATGACACAATACAGTGACTGCAATATAATGTGCTAATTTATCATAAAGAACGTCTGTAAATAATTATAATGGACTTTAAATGTCTTTTATTTGAAGCACAAGCTTTAGTTCTTCTGCAAAAACCAAAGTTTTTGCACATGTGACCTTCATGAGTTTTTACATTTTACAGTGAAAGCAATTTTTGATTATATTATTATAAATATTTCTTTCTTTTGATTTTGGGGTTGAGAGATGTCCTGGACACTTTTGTGAGATTTAACTTGCTGCAATCTGTAACTTAGGTTCAAAATAAACAAAAATCAGTTATTGCGCAAATACAAAAAAGCAACAACTGTAAGCTTACGACGATAATTTAGCATTTGAGCTGTCGAGTATAATTTCCCGAGAAATGTTGGTTTCGATATATATAATCACGTAAAGCTGCAAGCTTCTAACAGATCTGGGCTGGGTTTCCCAAAACCTTCGTATCACTACGCCGTTCTTAAGAATATATTGCTAGCCTAAGAATGACGTTTGGGAAACCCAGCCCAGGTGATTTCTGTGAAAGTCTCAGATTGCAACTTTAATGACACAAAACTAGAATAAGAAAATGGTGTGGTGTGTGAAATGAATGAGGTAGTGTCAGAATCTCCAGGTGTGTTGGGTTGTCACAGAATCTCATGGTGTTTTACAGTAAATGCATTTCATCCTTTCACAAATGATTTTCGCTGGCACTTTGTGTGTGTGTTGTGTTTAGCACCGCCTGTATTTAACACACACACGTGAAACAACTCGAGCAGTAATGTTCTTTATCTTCAGCAAAAGTTTTTAAGCTTGAAATGAAACTCGTCTCGTCTGTGTTTTCAGCCAAATGCGGCGATGGCAAATATTATATGTGTCTTACAGAGGAGAACCGTCTCTTCTAGATTTGCAGTCGAAGGTTTTTGTTTGGTTGTTTTGAGGTTGAAAACACATTGTGCCTTATTGTGATTTATCAATGCGATAAAACCTTCATTATGGCTCGTTTGTGATGAAAAATGATGCAAAAAGGCTGCATGCAGTTGCTTTTTTTTAGTTGAACGACCGTGATGCAACACTCCTGAAGATTCTGACGTGAAGAGAAACATCGGTGTGGCTTGTTTGAAGATGTCTTTGTGTGATCGATATTCATTTTTTGCATTTGTGCAGTTTGGGATCTGTACTGAATGTTTTAACATTTGCTGAAACAAGTGAATAATCCTACGTGTGTTTCACACACGTCTTTCGCCACAATCCCCCAATATTTTCACATCCGTGCGTCTGTTTGCCAACCTTCCGTGTATCTTGTTTTTATCTGCCAACGATATGTTTGAAGCTCTGATGTCGATGTGAATTCTTTGCACTAGATCTGCTGAGCATTTCAGAGAATGTCCTGTCTGTTTGTTACGGCAGCCTAAATACATGTAACTTATAGATTTATGTTTATATTGTAGAATTATTCCTTTTAAAAGGCCTTGTGTTATAACAGCACTTTGGGTTAATGCCATTGCTTTTGCACATCCTGAGAGAGAGAGAGAGAGAGAGAGAGAGAGAGAGAGAGAGAGTGTTTGTGTCCTGACTGATCTAAGGTCTGTGCATGTGTCTTTGAGATCACAAAACCAAATTCTGTATCTGGATATGAACATATTTATTATTCAGATCCCAGTATAAATATCACACTAACGATCATTGAATGTCAATAAATCGCAACTCGTTCATGGGACATCCTCAAAAAGGTCAAAGGTCATATTTCACCCCAGAATCAAAAGAAAAAGAATGTTGCATGAAAAACGACATTTGCAACTTAATTATTACAGTTTTTATTATAACACCGAGTTGAATCCAGCAGAAACGTGCACGTCACAGTATTGTCCAGTAATGTGATTTATGGGTAAACATGGTGTCATTTTTTTTTTTGAATATCTGATTTTGCGGTCAAATGTGACCTGGTGTTTCCTGAGACGTGTCATGTCATTCATACTCTTTAGATGCTGTTTAACCAAATGACGTACTCTTCCCATGACTCTTCACCTATAACTGCATGTTTCTCTAGACTCAACACGTGCGAGAATGTGTCGGGAGCGCGAGTCCACGTGCACTACATTGGTGTGATTGTTTTCATCGTTAATAATGGCAGCACTTTAAACGCCTCACGGTTTGTGTGCAGGTTGGTGGAATGTTTCAAGCCATGAGCTCACAGCGCAGACAATCAGAGGCAGCGCGTGTTTCTCTAACGTTTCGGCTTTTTGATACGTGACCGAAGACTCAAACGGGATTGAAATGTTTGTCAAGCTTTGCCTGGTGTGTCCTTACCACACAAACCTGCTTTGCATTAAAAACAAGCAAAGTCTATTGTTGATATGAGAAACGACTAAATCTGCAAAATGTCACTGTTGTGATGAATAAAATCTTGATTCCCGGTTCATTTCTGTGCAGCGGCTGTGTTGTTCTTGGACTGATGACATCGTGTTGTGTGTAAAGCTGATTTCTTATCAAATGTCATACCCAATGGTCTGCTTTTTAATAAAGTTACACATTTCACACAAACGCTACTTCTGGTCTGTTATTGTGTACAGTTACAGCATAATATAGTCTAAAGTGTGACTGGTCATTTGGTTGAGTTTCTTCAATCAGCTGTTGCCTAAGTTCATCAATGTTGAAAATGTGTTCCTACGATAAAGAGTTTTAAGGAACGGTTCATTCGAAAAGGAAAGTTATGCCATCATTTACTCACCCTCAAGTTGTTCCAAACCTGTCTCCATTTCTCTGTTCTGTTGAACACAAAGAAAGATATTTGGAAGAATGTCAGCAACTGACAGTTCTGGGGCATCATTAACTACCATGGTAGAAAAAATTAAAAGGCTTTTCAGAATATCTTCTTTTGTGTTCAACAGAACAAAGACATTTATGCATGTTTGGAACAACTTGAGGGTGAGTAAATGATGACATAATTTTCATATTCATTTTTAATATTATTATTTAATGGTAAGAAATATGCAACATTTAACCACTATTAATTTACTGTATGACTCTATGGTACTAATAATGTGCCCAGATGTATAAATTACCAGCCCTGCATAATTTGTATTGTTCATTAAAAACAGATGCATGTAAGAAAATAATACAGTATATAAGTGAAGAATATACAGTATATAAGAAAATACATATGGGCCTCATGTATAAAATAATCGTATGTATAAACTAGTGGTTAATACAGTCTCTAGAGCGTGTGTGCGTGCGTGCGTGCGCGTGCGGGGATAGTAAACCAGACATGTGCGTGTGTGAACATTTGACAACATTGTGACCTGTTTCTTTGTAAAGTTTGTGCATCAAAGTTACTTTAATGAGAAAATCTGATTCTGTTTCTCTTGATTTGAACTGCTGGTTAATTGTAAATGCATACAATTGCTATTCAAAGGTTTTGTGTCACTTATTCTGTTAGAATTGGCTAGGATCTAACTTTTTGTCTAGGTGAAAGTCGTAGTCAGTCGATGGAACACACAGAAGTTCTGGATGGGAGCAAGAATGACAAGGCACAGAAGTGCAGTTCACTCAAGTCTCAATCTTTATTGAATACAGGTCCATTATATAGGAACAAATGAGGAAATGATGCTCTGACCTACACACTTAGACCAGATGGAAAATCATGAAACATGGATGTTAGTATTTCTGCTTAGGTTAACAGTACTTGAGTTCCCTGTTCTCTCCATCGGGAACATCCTGATACGGGCCTAGCCACTTAAACTCGTAATTCTTGGTGACATTTGTATGAAATCAACATATACAGGATATACCATAGGTCTAGGCATAACACCAAGTGTGGGCAAAAGTGTGAGACATATATACAGGATATTGCATAATACACAGTGTGTGTCCCAAATTAGGACACAGGCAAAACTTAGAATGTCACATATTCATTATTCAAGTTTTAGAATAACTCATTGAAACTATGGAATAACACTAATGTAACTTTAGGCAGTATTTTATGATGAAAAAATCCAGTAATAATATTATTATCATGTTCAAATAAATAGAATTAGCAGAAATGGTTTGAAGGAATTTACATCTATTATGACCTTTTACTGGCTGGTTTTTCTTCCTTATTCAGTCCAAATCGTCCATTTGAAGAACATTTTTGTTTTGTTACGAAAGAATTATATATACATATACAATTATTTTATTGTTCAAACATTTAAGTAAATACAATCAGATCAAAAGAAAGAAACATTTTTGCGAAGTACACTTTTGACCGGTTTACAGATGCGTTTTTGATTTGATGGTCTCGTCAAAAAAAGCATCTGTTATGAGGAATATTGTCCTGTAGAGGGCGCCGTAATCGTATATGATATCCTTGCTTGCTTGCTAAGAATTAGTCATATAAGTTTAGTCATGTTTATATGGGTTCCTGCTCATGTGGGGGTGGAGTCTAATGAAGTGGCTGATAAGCAGAGGTGGACGAAGTACACAACTTCCTTACTTGAGTGAAAGTACAGATACTACTGGTCAAATATTACTCCACTACAAGTAAAAGTTGTAAAGACAGATTCTTACTTGAGTAAAAGTACAGAAGTACGTGCTTTTAAAAGTACTCAAGTATTTAAAGTAAATTTCCTTTATGTCAGTTGTGCATTGTTTTATTGTCGTATACCTTATGCCTCTGAAGCACCCTACTGAATACACCGAGTAGCTCACAGAATCAGTGGTATTAAAGGAGTAGTTCACTTCAAAATTTGCCCCCATTGACTTTCCATAGTAGTTTTTATTCCTACTATGGAAAGTCAATGGGGGCAAATTTTGCAGTGAGCAACTCCTTTAAGAGCTTTATATGTTTAGCACACATATGTTTAGTTTAGATATAATCCTGTATGATCATTTAGCCTAATTATCCTCATTAGCCCCCTAGGCCTATATGTATTTATGAGCAGTGTTCTTTTATTTTGTATATTCCCTTTACCAGTTTTAGCAGCAATTTACCAGTAAGTAGTAAGGTTCTTGTAAATAGTAAAGTGTAGAAGCCATGTGTTTGTTGGACTTATTACCATAATTTAACTACAAACATAAACTATAGCTAGTATAATAATGAATATAATGAAACTATGGTATGTTTAGTTGCTGTGGTTTTACTAAAGATTATTAATTGGAGTATGGTTCCTATATTTAGAAAATGGTAAATTTGTGGATACTGTGGTTTTAATGCAAATACCATCCCTGCTGAAAAAAAACAATGAATTTTTTAATTAGAATGAGATTTTTAAATTAAATTCCTCTTTGTAGTGTGTTTTGGGTTTTATTCCAATAGGATTTACCATCCCACCAATAGAATCCATCACATACAAGTAGACAACAAGTATCCATAGTACAATTCCCATTATAACCATTAAATCCATTACATTTTATGTTGTATTTTGGGCAGGGTTCTATTGTTTTTATTTCAACAGGAATACTTCAACTATAGTTACTTCAGTAAAAACATCATTCATTTTCCAAATCGCTTTAAATGATATAGCAGCAGATCAGAAGTTAACACGCACGTGTAGCTCAAGGTGTATGTGATGCTTATTTACCGTTTAGCCGTTATGCCGATCATTTTCATGACAATGTTTCAACGATCTTTGACTGATCGTAACCCACAGATGATTACACCACACTTTAACATGTGCCTTTTTCCTCTTTTAATGTTCTATTTGCCTTTTTAGAGCGCTATCAACGGTGTAGCAGCGCCTACGTTTACATTAGTTTAGCGGGGAAGATCCCAGAGTTGCCAGATTTGCGTTAAAAAATCTGCCAAATGGCCATTCAAAGCTTGCCGGAAAACCGCGAGCTTAGAAAAACTGAAATACTTGGCAACAGTAAAAGGTCCTGGCAGATCGCAAGCCAGATAAATTGTGCACACAGGAAACCCCGCTGCATAGAAACCATTTTCTACTTTTGGACCTTTTTATAAATGTAGTGGAGTAAAAAGTATGATATTTGTCTTTCAAATGTAGTCAAGTTAAAGTACAAGTACTCAGAAAAAATAATACTCAAGTAAAGTACAGATACTCAAAAAGTGTACTTAAGTACAGTACTCAGGCAAATTTACTTAGTTACTGTCCACCACTGCTGATAAGATAGCTAAGGAAGCTCTGAAACATAATGAAACAGATATCCAGGTGAATCTTAGCAAGAAAGAGGTCCAAGCTAAAGTAAAAGAAATAACTTTTAATAAATGGCAAGAAAGTTGGAACAATGATAGTAAAGGAAGACATCTTTATAATATCCAAAAGCTAGTATGGAAAGGTAGAAATGTTATTAGTAACAGGAGAGATGATATTATTATAACTCGTTTACGAATAGGACATGCTGGATTAAATGATTACCTTTTTAAAATAGAAAAACATGAGTGAGGTAGATGTGTACACTGTGATGAATTAGAAACTATAGAACATGTTCTCATCCAATGTAAAAATATGAATATGAAAGACAGAAATTAATTCAAGAAATTAGCAAATTAGGAGGTGATGCATTTAATTTACAGAGTCTATTGGAAGGATCAAATAAATCAAAGCAACAAATCAAATATAGAGTTATTATAAAAATTTTGAGAGAGATTGGAATAGACAGGAGAATTTAAAGGTTTTTTTTCCCTAATATTAGGTTTCCTAATATTGGCGCTTCACACTCCAGTCTAGTAGGTGGCGGTAATGCACCAATAGCTGGTTTGTCAACCGCCATAAAACGTCAGAAGAAGAAGAGGGCGCCGTCTCGATCTGAATTTGACGTGTTTCCGTTACATGACATGCGTCATCTCCGGATGAAGTTCAGCGCGGGTTGTTGCTAACGTGAGGAGAGTTGATATTATGAAAATAAAGTCTTTAATTCCTCATTATTTGTGTGTAATTAAATCAAATTCATTCTCGAGTGAGAGTTGTGGAGATCTGTGATGATGGCGGAAGACACGGACTCCGTTCCTGACAGGGAAATGAAGGTGACGCACGCACGAGCTAATATACAAACATTAATATGATTAATATTTACATTTCTGCGGAGTCCGTACATCACAGGATTGTACTGTTTGGTTGTTTACTTGTGTGTGTTTACGTCACATGTGGGCTTTTAGTTTCAGTTTGGCACTAAATGTGCTCTTTTAAAGCGACATACGTTGTTGTTATCGAACTATGAATTCACTTCATGTGTAATAATCACTTTAGCTGAATATGAGGCGAATAATAACGGTATTGACACGAGCCCAACGGACATTGAAACGTCACTGAATGACTGAACGACATTGTTACAAGTTGTATTGCACTTGTGCTTTTTGTTGTCCTTATGTTGTTCCAATTGCTTCCGTTGTTTACCTCATTTGTAAGTCACTTGTGACTTATTGTAAATGTAAATGTAATGTTAAAAATGTAAAAAAAATCACCAAATGCCAAATTGACCTGGGGCCTGTTTCAATAAGGAGGTTCAACCAACACCGAGTTAAAATGTGAACTCTGAGTTTATTTACTCAGAGAATCGCAACTCCGAGTTTTCGGTTTCAGAACAGGTGATTTCAATTAGTTCAATCCACTCTGAGTAACTTCACTCTAGGTTACGCGCGTGCACCATTGATTAAAAAAGCCATCATCAATTGAGCGAAGATAGCACGATTCACCATGGCAACAGCACCAAAAAAAGCAACATGGCGGCAGAAAGTACATGAGAGTGAGGCACACTTTCCGCTCGATTTACTGATGTCCTGATAATGACTTAAGTTTAAATTAATAAATTGATACCAATAAACAAATAAATTAATCATTAAATGAATGAAACAACAGAAATTATAAAAAAATCGTATGTTCTCACTCGCCATGAGTGCTCTAGTTACGCAAGTAAGACGTCATGGTGTATAGGACACCTGTAGGGCGTCAGACTCTCGTGCAAGGTTAGACTGATCGCCGGTTCGAATCCTGCTCTGAACAGATTTCACTTGGAATGGCTGCATGTCAAATTTACTTGTTTATTACCTTTATCGCTTCATTTCTGCATGTATGTCTGTATTTATTCATTTCTTTATTCATGCACTTTATTTATGTGTAAGGATGGATGAGATATATTTTGATACATCTAATTCACTGTAAAGAAAAACGGTACAGTTTTAATAAAAATGCACAGGGAAATGACAAAATTCCACTCGGTGCTCTCCTGAAATCAAAGTACATTCCAATGAATTAATGCAGCCTCTTCATGAATCCTCTATAAAAGCACATATGACATACAGTATAAGTCACTGAGATGGTCTCTGTGTAATCAAAATGTGTGCCATGAATGACTGTATTAATGAATGAATGGATGAGTTACACCACTTGCGCTTTAAAAGGGGGAGGAGATCGAAATAAACTCTGGGTTTACCAAAGAAAACCTGCTCCCGACCAGGTTAGGTTCACAGAGTAAGTTACTATGGTTACTGACTCTGAGTATAAGATACCTCTCCTTTAGAAACGGGCTTGAGTTACCCCGCTTTCTCAGGTTTGACATACCTCACATTCTGAAACGGAAAACCCAGAGTTTCCCTCATTTCAGGGTTAATATACTCAGAGTTTTCACTAAACCTCCTTTCTGAAACGGGCCCCTGGTAGAAACTTTATCTTTATTTATAAAAAACGCACTTGATAATAAACCAGAGAGATGAAGCTGTCATTAAAGTCCCAGTGAAATTAAAAATAACAATTCCTATTTTTCTTGAAATATTGCAGCGTTTATAGTAAATAGCTTACCAATGTGGGTCCTTTTCTTTTTAAAATGCATGTGTCCTCATAATCTTCAGTTAAAACCTGAAAAGGCATCCATCTTAAATGTAAGTTAGACGGCATGGGCGGGGCATATGTTAACTCCTCCCCTTCAACTGTCTCCCTGTTCCATTTCAAAATGCAATGGCTGTTTTTATACACGTTTTATGCAACATCCGGTTCATGGGGACTTGAAACCCAATGAGTTTTCATTATTATATCTCAAATGTAAAGACAGTAAAAATCAACATACATCTTCTGCGACATGTTTCTATCAACTGATGTTTTTTTTCTGTTCAGGATTTTCAGTTTCGTCAGCTGAAGAAAATCCGTCTGTTTGCTCCACCTGGTGATTTACCCAAAGAACGCTCAAATCTTCTTGCTGTCTCAAATAAATATGGTCTGACGTTCGCTGGCCAAGACGGAACGCTCAAAGTGTTCTTGACGAGAGACGTCATGGCCGTCGGGCACGTGGAGGCAAACCCTAACGAAATAGGTGAGAGATGATGATGTGTCACTGATTTCGTAATGACATTGTGATTCTTCTTTTTCGGCGTACTGATGTTTTTGATGTTGTGTTTCGTCAGTGGAGAACGTGAGCGCTGTCACAGTGAGCGTCCACATGTCCATGCATCATCTGGCTTTGAGCAGCGATGAGCTCACGCTGTCTGTGTGCGGCATGCAAGACGCCGCCGAGCTCACAGTAGACTTCTACGACGTCCGCACCTTCTACAACAAGGTCATTTACTTCAAATAGCTCTCGAAGGATATAGTCATCGATTTGTTTGCTTTGGGGATGAGCAGATGGATGATGTGCGAGAATGTGCTGATGTGTCTTCTTCCACAGTCCCGACAGGAGAAACGTCCCTTCGCCTCCTTCGGTCCAGCAGCTACATCAAACGTTGTTCTCCAGGACCTGAAGTGGAGTCCGGTGGACGCGTCCCGTCTGGCCCTGTGTCTGTCTGACGGCAGTATGATGGTGCTGGACGTCCAGGACTCTGTTAATGTGCTCGCTCAGCAGCCTGCGTCTGCGGGGGTCACCTGCGGTCAGTCACCTCATCACATTTAATATTGTTAGCGCTGGGATCGTTCTCGCACTGGCAGCTGTTGTTTGCATGATTGTTTGTGAGACTTATCGAGTTAAAAAGCGCCTTCACCTTTTTTCTCGTTCTCCATGTGCAGTTTGCTGGAGTCCTAAAGGGAAGCAGGTGGCTGTTGGGAAACAGGACGCTACAGTAGTTCAGTTCACACCTGTAAGTCTGATTCTTGTCCACGGTCTTTGCTGGTTGTGTGTTGGGTTATGTTTTACACTGTGCGGTTGTGTGACAGACCTTACAGGCCAAGAAAGTGATTCCATGTCCCAGATTCTACAGTCAGGAGAATCCTGTCACAGGTAGCGCAGATCAGATTCGCTCTTCACAGTTTTAACACTGCAATGCTTTACTCATATGAGTGTGTGTGTGTTGCGCTGCAGTCCTGGACGTGTTGTGGCTGAGCACATACAGCTTCGGTGTGGTCTACGCAGCAGCCGACGGCTCTCTGGAGACTCCACCTGACCTGGTGATGGTGTCACTTCCTGTGAGTCATTATTGCACGTGAAGCACAACACACACGGTCTGTCATATTTCCACATAACACTGACCGTGCGCCGCTTTTGTGTGTGTGTCAGAACAAAACCGACCAGAGGACCGAGCTCTATATGAACTTTAATGACCTGGTGTTTGGAGCCTGCACTGTGAGACAACACCATTTTTATCTGTGCCACATCGAAGACTGGTAACCTATCCACACGCTCTGTGTGTCGACCGTGTATATTTCCCCATTCGTTCAATTATTTTCAATTCAGCATTTCTGACAACTGTTGTCTTCCGTTTGATCTGTTTAGGGATCTCGTGTTGGCCGCGTCAGCCGCTTCTGCTGAGGTCAGCGTCATCGCCAAACAACCAGACAAGGTAATCAACACCCCCCTCAAACAAACACACAAACAGTGGGTGTTGAGATCTGACGTGATGTGCGTGGGATGTTCAGGTGAACTGGGAGCTGTGGTTACTGGAGGACGCCAGCAGAGCCGAGCTGCCAGTCACAATGGACAGTGAAGACACACTTCCTGTGGGCGTGGCTATAGATTACACCAGTCAGGAGGAGATACAGCTGTGTAAGACTCGTGCAGTAAATGTGTAATGCGTGATCACTATGTAATGAAGATCACAAGCAAGTGCAGTGTAAAAACATCGTGGTTGTTGAAACATCAGCATCCAGGACTGGAACTGTCATGTTGTCAATTGATTTGTGTTTCTCTGTCGGGTTATATTCAGCTGATGAGAAGAGGGTTCCTCCAGCCCCGACACTGATGATACTGTCAACAGACGGAGTTCTGTGTCCATTCTCTTTACTCAACCTCAACCCCAGGGTCAAACCTCTGACCAACGCCACCAGCCCGCTGCCCGTTGATTGCGAGAGAGCTCCTTACACCAGTAAGACACAATTTACAACACAAATGAATTTACAATCAAATGATTTGTCATTTAAATTTCGTGTTTTTCTGTTGCCATCGTTTCAGAGTCTCTCTCTGCACCTGCTGTGTTTGCCGCCATCCCGTCTTTCCCAGCATCCTCCAGCTCAGCCCCGCCCCTGGCCTCCTTAACCTTCGCTGCCCCGCCTCCAGCCTATACATCTACTGCAGCTCCGCCCCCAGGCACTGCAGCCCCGCCCCCTGCTTGTGTTTCGTCCTCCGCAGGTTTCTCCTTCTCTCTTCCCGCTCAGGGCTCTGTCGCCCCCTCCCACTTCTCCCTCAACTCCACCTCGTCCAGCTTCTCCTTCAGCGCTCCCAAGCCCTCCTCAGAGGCTCCCTCAGGCTTCTCTTTCGGCTCCGCCGCTCTGAAGGAGGTCAGCAGCTCCACTCCACAGCGGATGGCAACTCCCATCATCAGCACCCCTAATATCCCAGCGGAACCCGCCCCACAGCGGATGGCAACTCCCATCATCAGCACCCCTAATATCCCAGCGGAACCCGCCACACCGGCGGTCAGAATGAACCTCGCTGACAGGTGAGACGCATCACAGATCATCACAGTGTCCGAGATTTGGTCTCAGTGTGTATGTTTTCCTAAGAGTTGAAAATATGATGCGTTTTAATGGTGTGCGGGTGCAGGTTTTTGGCCGTGGAGACACCAGCCTCATCCATCCAGCCGTTTTCTCTGACGTCCACCCCTAAACCAGCAGCGTCAGATCCCATCAGTCAGCCGGCATCAGTGCTGAACTTCAGCAGAGCTCCTCCAGGTCCTCACATTTACATTTTACATTTACGCATTTGGCAGACGCTTTTATCCAAAGCGACTTACATTGCATGATACTATACATTTGTTTCTGAGGACGTGCAATCCTGGGAATGGAACCCGTGATGTTGGCGTTGATAACGCCATGCTCTAACCAATGAGCCACAGGAAAGCACCTCATGAGAGACTGGTTCATTCACCTCATCACAGACTGTGGAGACTCACGTGTGTTTGTGTTGTGTGTTTGCAGCCATGTCACGCCCCGCTCAAAGCTTTGCACCTCCACTCGCTGTGCAGAAAACTGCTCCGGTCGCCCCGCCTGCGTCCACCTCTGCACCGTCTGCGCAGGTGCAATATACACACATCACATGAGCGTTAGGTTTCCTCATTTCACGTGTCTGATCTCAGATTTGTGTGTGTGTGTCGGGCAGGGCGTTTCTGCGAAAACCCCTGAGAAACGTCTACAGCAGAAGAAAGTTTTGGACCCCGTCATGGTCGGAATCCACGAGGAGGTACACAGGCTTTCCTACGGCTGCATGCTATGAGTTTGTCGGAATGTTGTTGTGTGATGTGTCTGACCGCTGTCGCCTGTGCAGATCGAACACTTTCAGAAGGAGCTGGACGAGCTGAAGACTCGCTGTAGGAACTTCGACTTCATAGTGGGCAGCACAGACGAGATGAGAGAGCTCCGGAAAGAATCGGAGAACTTGCACACCTTCGCTGGGGAGATCAAAGAAACCACCGAGGTGCGCTTTACACACATCACCCCGATCTGGGTATTCTAGAAACACTACAGAAAATGAATTTGGTTGTCATGTCTTAACGAACGCGTTGAACGGGCAGTCTGTGCATGGAGACATCAGAATGCTGAAGACCAGCCTGCTTGAGGGCTTTGCCGGAGCAGAAGAAGCCACAGCCCAGAGCGAACTCAACCGAGATAAAGATTACCTGCAGCTGCTTTACAAGAAACCGCTGGACCCTCGACGAGAAGAACAGCTCAAGGTTTGAACAAAACTGTGACCCATGTTCCCCGTAGTTCCTTTGGATTGAAAAGTGTGTTGTTTGACCTGTGAATGGATTTGTTGTCGTGCTCACAGGAGATCCGCCGCATGTATCAGTATGTGAAGTTTGCCATGGAGGACGTGAACGATGTTCTGGACCTGGAGTGGGAGAAACACTTGGAGAAGAGAAAGAAGCAGAGGTGACCGGCCGTGAGCGATTCTCTGCTTCCGTTCTCTCCTTTCCGTCTCGCGCTGAACGTCTCCGTGTGTTTGTCCCGCAGGCACATGGTGGTACCAGAAATAGAATCTCTGTTTGCTGCTCTGGCCAATCATCTTGACATCATCCACCAGCAGAATCATCGTCTGGAGAAGCTGCTCAATGACCTGCACAAACTGAGACTCTACAAACGCACGTCAGCGTGGAGTTTGCCCAGCCGGACCCCCTCAACACCTTCACAAGAGAGGTGAGACCGCCAGGAAGTTCCTCCTCCGATAGCCGTCTCGTATTTTTGATGATGTCGAGTCGGATGTAAGGTTGCAGTTCATCAGAGCTGAGTTCTCTCACGAATCGACTTGTTGATGTTGTTTTGTAGTTTGGACAGTGAGCTTGAGAGTTTGAAAGACGCTCTTCTGAAAGCCAGTCTGGATACGGCACCCAGAGCTCCTGTCAAATCACCATGTAAGATTATTCAGCGTCTGATCTTTGTAGACTCGCCTCACACACAAACACTCTTCACATCATCGTTCAACGTAAAAAGGAACTCTGTTGAAATACATTTCTGTCTGATGTTTGCGCAGCTAAAATGACTCCAGCCAAGCAGACGCAGCTGAGGAACTTTCTGTCTAAGAGGCAGACGCCACCGGTGCGATCCACAGCTCCTGGTACACCATCTCATATCTGTGTGTTCCTCAGTCATTCATGTTTCTCATACGTGACGGCACATGCAGAGTTCTCTCTCTCTCTCTCTCTCTCTCTCTGTCAAAGCGAATCTGTCTCGCTCAGCCTTCCTGTTCCCTCAGTATTCTGAGGATGAGGTGAGCTCCACCTCCTCGCTCTCTCAGCCTCTCGAGCCGGAGGACACATTGGCTCTGGCAGAAGAAGAGGAGGAACCTGGACCCATCCCCATCGTGATGCCCTCTGTCCTGCGGCACCCAGCGGTGGTCCGCACGCCCTCCATACAGCCCGGCTTCATTATGCAGTCTGCTCCGTTCGGTAGAGTCCTGACCGGCCCAGTTCCCGTCATTAGTAGCGGTGAGCCTCTCGTATGCAAACTCAAATAACATTCAAATTCAAATGGACCCAATTGACTTTATAACTTATATTATAATCGTGTCAACAAAGTGAGTTTGTTCAACTAGAAAGCGAGACATCAAAACTCTAGCTGTAAACACACAGAAGAGTCTGGACCATGTATTACATTATGTTTTGTTGCGTGAGACAGGAAGTGCTTCTGGACCCGTGTTGTTTTACATGAATGGGTGGTGTTATCATAACGGTTTTTGACATATTTGTTGAAGCACCGAAGATAATCATGGACAGCGCAGACAGCACAGCATTAGCTACCAAAACCGTGAAGCACGGAGCCCCGCCCACCGAGAGGACCACACCCACCACTATCCCCGCCACTCAGGCTGCAGCAAGAGCCGCTCTCAACAGATACATGAGCAGCCAGAAACCAGGTACTAACACACAAATCATGTGAAGAGTGCGGTTTATCACGTGAACTCAAGGTGGCGACAGAGCTTCATCAAACACACACACCGCATGACTGTTTATTCTGCTTTTTTTGTTTTTGTGTAGTTATTTGCTGTTAGAACCGCCATTATGGTTTTTATTCCACTCACCAGATGTTTGCCACGTGTACGCTTGATTTATCTGCAAACTGAAAATGAATAATAAAGTCAAATCTTGTGTTCCTCCTGCCGCTCCAGGGCTTCATCTGTCATGTGACGTAAATGCACTTTAGCTGTGTCGTGTGTTTTTGTTGTGCTTCAGGAGCTCCTCTGACCGAGTCCACTCTCAAGGTCGTTCCTCAGGTGGTCAACGTGCAGGAGCTGAGAGATGATGGACCACCGGCACCCGTGTCCACTGTCATCAGGTATGTACACTCAATGCATTTAATGTGTGTGTGTTACTAAATGTTGTGTTGTGAGTGTGACATCTCATCTGTCTGTAAATGAACAAGACCGTGTTGTCCTGCAACTTTAACCAGACACATTCATTATTAACAGTCGGGCTGCCCGGCCGAAGGCACATACACGCGTGTGTCATGGTCATGCGGCCGTGTTCAGAATTGTGTTGTACTGTTTGTACGACGTTTGCAGTGAATGTTCTGTGTGTCTGGATGACCTGCTACAAAGTGTGCAGCATTCAGTGGCTTTACTCGGTATTCCAGTTTATACAGAGTATAAAACCGGGTGCATTTTGGCACGTTCCAGAGTGACCCGCAAATCTGTTAAAGACATGACGGTTAGAAGATGCGTCACAGCGTGGCCTTTTCAGATATTGTGCTGTACAAATCGAATTAGTCCGTAATTTTGTGTTGTTGTAGTTTCATTTTTATAGTATAGGAGGACAGTAAGTGTGTGTGTGTGTTGATCTCTGGAGTGCACAGAGAGACGCAGACGCAGGACGTCTGGTGAGATTGGGTTAGTTGTGTTGAGCTGTGTGCCGGTCAGGTGACCGTTCAAATGAGGTCACAGCGAATCGGTGGCTCCAGATGTTTATCTCTCCTCTTCCTCTGCTCCAGTTACTCTTCATCATCACGTGACGTTCCTCTGGCCTTTAAACAGAACGTTCTGTGATGCTGGAGTGCTGCAGGGCACTTTCCACATGAGCTGCTGTCACTCACTGTCTACACACACACACACACGGCTTGTGTTCAGATAGTCAGACTGTATGTTGTGACAGTATGTGGGTCGTGATCTTGCTAACATCAAATAATTGTCGGCAGCTAACGATGAATGATCACGACAGAAAGACAGTACAGTACTGTATTTTAACTGTGAGCAGCTGAAGTAGTTTAACCAGAGGAAATGATTTATGGGTTATAATATATCGGCCTAAATTTTATTATCGCCGATAACATTAAAAATGACCATTTATCGGCTCGTACCGATATGGCCGATAATTTATCCCTATTTACAGCTCTGCTGTGTTTTTATGTCTTGTGTAATCATCTGTTTATTATTTCCCATATAAGACTTTCATTTGTCATCATTACAGTATGTATGTATGCATGTTTCTGCTTTGATTGTGTTGATACTGTATTCTTACGCTTTTTGTGTGTGTGTGTGTGTGTGTGTGTGTGTGTGTGTGTGTGTGTGTGTGTGTGTGTGTGTGTGTGTGTGTGTGTGTGTGTGTGTGTGTGTGTGTGTGTGTGCGTGTGTATCCACAGCTCGTCGGTTCCCACTCCAGCAGCTCAGGTGGTCCAGCAGGTTTTGGCTACAGTGGAGGCCAGTAAAGTGAGTTCAACATGAGAAGTTAACATCTGTACTGTACAGTATCAGTGTGTTGTTGTTCATGTGTTTGTGTTTTCACCTGCAGAATTCGTTTCAAGGAGGTTTAAAGGTCTCGGCGCCTCTGGCAGGAGCCGCTCAAAGCACACCAGTGGGTTTTTTGTTCGGTGAGTGTTTCTGTGATGTCTCTGCTCTCACACAACTTCTGAGATCGTTTTACTGAAAAGATCGTCACGTTGTGCTCTGAGCGCTTTTCCACCATTGCGCCTAATCGTTCCACTCTGTGCCGATCCGGGCCAGCCAGTACGTAAGTAAGGGATAATCCACGGCTAACCGTGCATTAAAGGATTTTAGGTTGCCTCCGCGAAGTGCATTAAAATCCTTTAATGCACGGCTAGCCGTGGATTATCCTGCTTATACCATGGTCGTTTGCCAAGTTAAATCTTTTATTGATGTTTACAGTGTCATTTTAGATCAAACAGGTGAAATGACAGTTATTTTGTCAGTTAATGTTAAATGTAATCAAACTGACTGGAGCTACCCGTGCGTTAAAGGCTTTTAATGCACACCTTCCAGCCAATCAGAATCCAGTATTCAAACAGACCATGGTGTAAATGGATTTATTATCCACCGCAGGGCTGATAACGGAAACCTTTAGAATGTAAACACAAACGCATCACGCGCTGCCTTGGCAACACACGAGACTGAGCGATAACATCTCTGAACGCATTCTATTAGCAGGATTCAGCGCGGTTAGACAACCGAGCCGAACCAGGCTCACGTGGAAGCATTACTGTAACCGTAACAGACCGTGCTTAGAACGGTTCGGCGCGATGGTGGAAAAGCGCTCTCTGATTGGTCATCTGGTGCAGTCTCTGTGATTGGTCAACCGGTTAGATTGTGTATTTGTAGATTACCACATATAACATAAATAAATGAGGTTTTATAGACCACAAGGCGTTCAATGTAGTAGAAAATGATGGAAAGTAACATTTTGACAAAAGTTTCTGCACAGGTTGTTTACGTGCACAAATAGCTTGACTTTGCTGGCTGTACATACAGAGGGACATTTGAATGGATGTTTGTTCAGGGACAGTAAGGGATGCTTCACCATAGTAACTCTATTATATGATGTGTGTTACAGCTGCAGCAGCAGACGCAGGCGTAACTTCATCATCCGCCACTGACAGAAACTCAAAGGCTCCTTCAAGCTTCTCTTTCTCAGCTGCGTAAGTTTATCCGCATTTCTATAGAAGTGAATTTGCGGTCTGTGTTTGGTTATAATATAACAGTTTATTGTTATAATTGATTATTAATTGAATTACATTTAAACTACCCTCTTTGCGGAGGGATAATTCTTCCAGAAATGTAAATCATGTCATCATTTACTCACCCTCAGGTTGTGCCAGACCTGTATAAACAAAGGAAGATATTTGAAAGAACGTCAGTAATCAAACAGATCTGTTGACTCCACAGTGTGGCAGTAAATAGGGGATGAGATCTGTTTGGTTACTGACATTCTTCCAAATATCTTCCTTTGTGTTTAGCAAAACAAATACATTTATACAGGTTTCTAACAACCTGAGGGGAGTAATAATGATGACAGAATTCTTCTATTTTTATGTGAACTGTCCCTTTAAGTTTGGGCCACATAACTTTTATGTTGACGCCGCTAAAGCAGTCTATAAACACCAGCAACATGTCTGATCATTATTAGTATTAGTAACCTATAAAATATGTCTGTTTTTTGTTTATAAAAACATACTGAAATGTAATTGTTTTGTTTAAGCATCAGTTCTTGGCAATGTACAGTTCGCATAGTTTTCCTTGGCAATTATGATTTTCCAGAACTTTGTTTACTAGATCATGCTAGTAAGCTTTGCACCTATTTGACTTGTATGTTGAATACATTGAGAAAGATATCCGTTTTTGAATTGATTTAGTTTTTATTGTATACCGTGTAAATCTTCACATAGAACAAATTCATTTTTGACCAAATTCATCCATGTATTTTTTATATAGATTTTCTCTCCCCCTGCCTTGTAAAGTGTTATCATTAATGAAGACACTAAAGTGATGTTTTTTCACAGGCCTGGGTTCAGTTTCACAAGTACCTCTCAGTCACAGGACAACACTCAAGGTATATATGTGTCTGGTCTTGTTTACAGAATGTTTTTGATTAACTTGCTTTATATTATTATTAACATGACATCATTCTGTTTTCTGCTATATTTGGACCGTAGCTAAGAGTTCCACTCTTCCAGGCAAGTTCTCTTTTGCCAGCGGTACAGCAGCTAAGAAGGCATTTGGCTCAGCGGGATCTGAAGAGTCCTTTTCCTTCGCTCCCAAACTGACGTCTCCTGCACAGAACGTGAGTTCCTCCACTCCTCCTCCTGCTTCAGCCGAGACCGCAACACTCCCACCGGCTCCCAAAGCTCAGGGCGGAGCCGGAGAGACCCTCGGCTGTTTCTCTGGTTTACGCGTAGGCCAAACTGACGAAGCCTCCAAAGCCATGAGTTTCTCTTTTGGATCATCCAGTAACGGATCTACAGGATTCACGTTCAGCCCTCCTCAGATCAAGCCTGTGGAAAGTGCCGCTTCATCCGATTCAGTAGTTCCTAAAGCCGAGGGTCCCAAGACGACTACACTGCAAGCATTTGGACTGTCATCTACGTTCCCCTTTAAACCACAGGAGGGAACGCCTCTGTCAACAACCCCAGCTTTCACAATTCCATCAACAACATCTTTTCCTCCATCCGCCACCTCGTTCGGCAGTCTCTTGCAGGCACCTCTTCCCGAGACTGTGACAAAGTCCCCGCAAACGGAGGCGTCTTCATCAACTGAGCTAGCTGTCTCTGAAGTAAACGAACCCCCGGCAGATCCCAGTTGTGAACCCACAACGTCAGTGACCCCATCCACCAAATCTACTCCTGAAGGAGCTGCTTCCTCCCAACCCGCTAGTGTCGATACCACTGTTCCGTCTACAGACACGCCCTCAGTGCCTTCTGCCCTCACCCCAGAGGTCACACCACCACCACCGGCTACAGTTACCCCACCAGTCGAGGTGACACCCGTCACCAAACCCCCTGCAGACACCGTCTCTGCTCCTGCCTCTGAGGTCACCACCGGTCCCGCACCCACCCCTGCGTCCCAAGAACCCCCAGCAGCATCAGACGCCACACCTTCAGCTCCGCCATCAGACAAGCCAGGATCTATTTTTGCCCCAACGTCGGGCGGCACAGACGGTCCAATGTTAGGAGCCGTCAATCTCACCCCAGTCGTGAGTACGGCAGCACCATCCACCCCGTCAAACCCGCCGGTGACCAGCACGCCGAGCGCAGCTCCCGTCGCAGCGTTCGGTCAGCCTCCGGCTGCCGCATTTGGATCTCCAGGTTTTGGCACTCCTGCCGCCTCTGGCTTCAGCAAACCGGCGTTTGGACAGAGTACCGGTGCTGGTTTTGGCCAGCCGGCAGCCCCAGGCTCAGCTAGCGGCTTCACGTTTGGGCAGTCGGCGTTTGGCGGTGCTGTGTCTGGATTTGGTCAGCCGGCCGCACCTGCAGCTGTTACCACAACCTCCAGCGATGGAGGAGGACTGTTTGGATCCTCGACAGGCAGTGGTGCCAGTTCATTCTCGTTCGCCGCCCCCACCAGTTCAGCCAGCAGTACAGGTGCTGGACACTTCGGTCAGAGCAGCGCGCCGGTCTTCGGACAGCCCAGCTCAGGCTTCGGGCAGGGCTCTTTATTTGGCAATAACACGACTACATCCTCCTCTTCTGGATTCGGCTTCGGACAACAGTCAGGTGAGTTTTCAGGACTAGACTTTCAATGCTGCTAATTTCACACATGTTTGCAGCCGCGTTTAATCTGACAGGATAGGATGAAATGATAGAACGATAAAACGAAATTTTTGGTTCACCCAAAAATGAAACTGGTCATAATTACAGTTATGTCATTGAATATGACTTGAGAGGGAATAAATATTGACTGATCATTTATTCCTTCTGTTTCTAAGTAGTGTATCGGACACTTCTTTGCTTACACCTATAAAATGTGCATTTTAATTTTGAAACATGTGATTAAAGAGTGATGGTGTTGTGTACAATGTCACTCACGTGTAGCCGTCAGCGGGTGCTGGCGTGTTGTGATTAAATGAAGCCGTTTAGGGTGTGTCTCTCATTCCTGAATTTTTAGAACTCTTTAGAATCCGGACGACATCGTAAACAGCTGAGCTGTAGATCATTCCAGTGTTCTTGTTGACCTCTGACCTTCAGTGGTACTGTAGGATAACTATTCAAATCTGCTGGGATTATTTGGGGATCACAAAACTGTATTCCAAAATTTAAAAATAAGCGTTCTGTTATTAACATAAAAATGGCGTTAGAGAGCTTGTTATAATACGTGTGGCAGTTTGGTGATATTTAACAACAATTTAAAGTTAAATCTGCAAATTAATCTGTGATTTTATGTATTTAACAAAGATGGCGATAGAGAGGCAAATGTTATGAATTGTAGCTTTAAACACAGAAGAATATGCTTTGTGAAATGGATGGTCAGGTTGACCTCAGTCCACATGTGAGTCTGTGATGGATTATTATTGACGTGTGTGTGTTACACTGCTCACGGCTCAGTGTGATGTGGACGAAATGCAAAATTAAATAACTGTAAAGTAAAGCATGATGTGTTTAACGCACTCATCTGCTGTTGTGTTCATACACACACACACACACTGCTGGAGGCTCTGCTGTTACACATCACACATCACACATGGTCATGATAGCCCTGGTGGAGTTTGTGTCAAACTTGGGGTGCAATAATACATCACAGTTTCGCAACACAAAAACATTATGTATCATAGAGCTATGGCAATATATGAAGAGTTTGGTTCCAAAATGAGAACTCCATTTTCAAAAATCATGTTTTTATTGTGTTATTTAGCTGTATTGTTTTAAGTATTATGTCTTAAATCAAAACAAACCAACTGCAGTTTGATTGATATTCATTGGAATGCACAATAAAACAAATTAAAACGGAGTTATCTCATTTTGGACCCAAATAACATTATTAGTTAACAATATTTTACTATGTAGAATTTCTCATTTATTTGCATACAAGGATTAGCAAAAAAAGAAAAAACAAGTTTACAGTTATGATAACCTTACAGTAAAATGTTAATAAAATAATAAGTTTCTTGGGTGACACAATCATGTTATAATAAAGCAATAAGCCCCAAGAAGCAGTGGGTTACAGTGCATTTTATAACAGCTAAGGGCGTTGTGGCACAAAGCGGAGTGCCTAAAACCCCGTAGCTGTTATAAAATGCACTGTAACCCACTGCTTCGCGGGGCTTATTGCTTTTATAAAACGGTTATTCCATATACTTCGCAAGGTTTCATAAAATAAAGTAAATAAAATTATATTTAGGCTGTGTGGTGGGGTCAGCCGTTATATATTGGGGTATTTTATAACGGCTTAGAACTCCGCTCAGCCAATCAGAATCAAGGACCAGAACTGACAGTTTTATAAATCACAGTTTTTACCGTTTTACATTTATTCTAATCTGGGTCAAAGTGAACATTAACGTTTTACAACGATTGTAATACTACCTGTAGATAGTAGATAGTACATAACATTTGATGTGTTTAATAGTACACCATATAGCATAGTTGGTGTTCCAGATTAAAGTAGTATGGGCAAAGTGTCAAAATCTGACATTTGTGAATAAAATGTTTTAAAAGAAATATTTAAGATTTTTTTGGGAATTTTGGTTAATGAGCATTCTTACAAACTTCTTATAATTTCTCTTGGAATGTTTTTATTTTTCATTTGAAGAACATTTTGGTGAATCTGGCCCCAGGTTTTATTTCAACTGAATTCTATGGTTTGGGTCTCAATGATGTAACAAAGTCCAAATGTTCTTCATGTGGTTAATCTGTGAAATGTAATGCAGACGCTCTCATACTAGAGAATAAGCGCAGTTATTAGATTTAGTTTGTGATCTCTCTCTCTCTCTCTGTGTCACAGGGTTTGGCAGCAGTACGGTCTCTTCGTCTGTGTTTGGTCAGCAGACCAGCGGTACTAGCGTCTTTGGTCAGGTAGGATCCACAGCGGAAACATTTCAATCTTAACGAGTGAGCGTGTAACATGCTTTCTTTGTCTTGTGAATGTGTCAGGCTCAGTCCGGCGGAGGTCTGTTCGGTTCCTCCGCAGGAACCGCGTCATCTGGATCCGGGTTCTTCAGCGGTCTCGGAGGCAAACCCAGCGAAGACGCCGCCAACAAGAACCCGTTTGGATCGACAGGCGCAGGAGGCTTCGGTCAGAGCGTCGCTGCAGGTGTGTCGATGAGTGTGACCGTGTGCAGCCTCGGTGAATGTGTGTCTGATGGTCAGAATTCGTCTCCAGCAGGTTCCAGCAGTCTGTTTGGGAACAGTGCGGCTAAAGGCTTAAGTTCGTTCGGCGAGCAGAAGACCAGCGGTTCGTTCAGTACCGGAGCGGGATCTGTGGCGGCGCAGGGCTTCGGGTCATTCTCAACACCCACCAAACCAGGTAAAACACACCGGCCTATATATCTGCTCATTCAGCACAGTGTATGTTTGACAAATCAAATCGAGACGTGATAACAAGCCATGTATGTTCTGTGTGGTCATATCTGGTGCTGGGGAACACTGGACGCTCATCCTGAACGTGTGTCCTCCGGTTACACGAGCTCGATCAATAATTCACACCATCAGTCGGCTGTAATTTCAGAGCGGCTCTTTACTGTGACCTCTCCTGTGTTCCTTAGGAGGTTTCGGCAACCCCCCCTTGTTCGGCAGTCCTCCTTCCTTCGGTGGCTCACCAGCGTTCGGAGCTCCGTCCAATTTTGGCCCCGCCCCTTCCTTCAGCAGTCCGCTGGGTGGCTCCTCCTCCACAGGGAAGGTGTTCGGAGAGGGCACTGCGGCCGCCAATGTGGGCGGATTCGGGTGAGGTCCTTTAAACTACATCCATGATGTTCACTACAACATTCCGTCAGATGAATGTGTTTATATGAAGATTCTATTCGATGTTGTTGTTTTTGCTCCGTAAATCCTCTGATCCATCCTTGATGTCATCAGACGTGAAATGTGTTTAGAATCAGATGAACACATCACGTGTGTTGGCAGATGTTTGTGAGCGCTGTGAGATTCAATGAAATGTTGGATTATGTTTATGATCGTGTCACGGGAGAGCGTTTGATGTCGTGACGGAGGCTTTGAGATTATGCAGAGATAATCTGAGGTTCACGTGTGTTTGTGGATGTGTGTTGAAGTGTGCTGTGGGTTTGGTTAGTGAGATCACAGGCAGCGTATGAACACTGTCATGAGTGATTCATGTTAGTGAAATTGAGATGAACACTGAAAACTGAAGTTTGTATGCAGTGTGTGTAAATGTGCGTGTGAGAGCCGTCAGGTCACTCAAATATTGTCTGTCATATTGAGGTCATAGGTCAGGTTTATTTCTGTCGGCTCTCTGTTTGATTCTCTTGTCTGTCCGTGAGCTGCTCCTCTTGTCTGCTGTAATCTAATCCTGCAGCGCCGCTCACTAATGCTGTGTGTGTGTGTGTGTGTGTGTGTGTGTGTGTGTGTGTGTGTGTGTGTGTGTGTGTGTGTGTGTGTGTGTGTGTGTGTGTGTGTGTGTGTGTGTGTGTGTGGTGTGGTGTGTGGTGTTTTGGTTCATGTTTTGTATATCCGGTGGGACTAAACCTGAACGCACACCACAATGGGGACTCGTGTCACTGTGGGACCAAAATTGAGGTCCTCATGGGCAAGGCTTATAAATTGTACAGAACAATATTTTTTACAAATTAAAAATGCAGAAAGTGTTCTATGATCTTTAGGGTTAGGGATAGGGTTAGGGATAGGGGATATACAGTTTGTACAGTATAAAAAATTACGCCTGGTGGATCTGTCCCGGGGTAGTAACAAAGCTGTGTGTGTGTGTGTGTGTGTGTGTGTGTGTGTGTGTGTGTGTGTGTGTGTGTGTGTGTGTGTGTGTGTGTGTGTGTGTGTGTGTGTGTGGTGTGTGTGGTGGGTAGTGTGTGTTAGTAGTGTGAGTGTTGTCAGTGTGGTGTGGTGTGTGTGTGTGTGTGTGTGTGTGTGTGTGTGTGTGTGTGTGTGTGTGTGTGTGTGTGTGTGTGTGTGTGTGCGTGCGCACCTGTGCTCGACTGCATAGCTCACCAAAATAAACGCTCTGGCATTCAGACACAGTGGACGTCTCTTTTAGTTGATTGTATTAATAGAAACATTGATGACATTCATCCCCATATTTTCTGTTTTGCAGGTTTGCCTCACCTTCCAACGCACCCACCTTCGGCAGTATAGCCAATCAGAATACAGCGCCTCCGCCATCGTTTGGGAGCATAGCCAATCAGAATACAGCACCGCCGCCGTCGTTTGGGAGCATATCCAATCAGAATACAGCACCGCCGCCGTCGTTCGGGAGCATATCCAATCAGAATACAGCACCGCCGCCGTCGTTCGGGAGCATGGCACAGCAGCCACCAGGGTTTGCAGCTCCGAACACTGGATTCCCCGCCTTCGGCTCCCCTGGAGGTGAGATTACGGAGTCTGTGTCTTTCACACCCAACGCTTTTCCTCCCGCAGCTTTCTCCTGCCAGGAACGCAGCTTCCAAATGTAGCGCTTAAAGGGGGTGAAGATTTAAAAGCGCCGGGCTGCTTTTATTCTCCTTCCTAATGCTGTTGGTGGCGGTGGCAGTTTTAACAGGGATGAGTTTATCATTCTGCTACTCACTGGAGCTTTTGATCTGTTTCACATAAATAGGAGTGACAGGACATACGCTACAGACATGCATCTGCGGATGGTCGAAGATAACATCATACCGGGGTCTTAGAATCCATCAGGGCAAGATGAAGTGCCTGACAAAGTTTTAACTGGTTCCGGTACAGTACCCGGAAATCGGTGCTGGTACCCAAGAGTACCTTTTTTGATACTTTGCTCTCTGTGTAATACAAATATTTATTTCAGTGAAAAACGTCCAAATCTTTCCATTTCAACATTTAGTTGAAATTTTACAAAAGAAATAACTGCAGCATTATCATTAGTACCAGCTTATTCTATTTCCTCATCACACACATAATCACTTATTTATGCAGTGTGATCATTTACCTTCACCATTAGCAGACCATTAAAACAAAACTTAAAACTATTTTAACAGCATCATTACTGAAATGAACAGATTGATTGTTAATATGCAGTCATGGAATAATTACATTCATTTTGTATAATGTGTCATGCTGTGCTGTTCTCAGCCTTAAACTGCACCTTGACGGCCTCACTAACCTCTTTCCATGCTTTGTTTTTATCGAGTTTTTCGGCTGCTCTGATGAAGCGTCACTAATAACTGTGTTTTCAAGACAAAAAACACAAAGCGCCCTAGACTTGATCGCTCAACGTAGTGTGTGGGGAATAATGCACGTCTCTCTCTTTCTCTAACGTACCTGCTCTCACGCGGCACTCGCATTCTCAGGTACTGAAATTTGGCACCGATTGATTGAATGTGAATCGGTACTCGGTTGTACCAACGTAATGCGCTCGGTGCCCTTAAAAGTGGAGGAAGGCCACTGAAGCGGAAAGGAAATGTTTCGAGGTACGACAGGGCGATTAACATCACCTTGCAATGTGTGAAGAGCAGAAAGCTTGAGAAAGAAGGAGCGAAACAGGGCTGCCTTCTGTAGTTTGCCAGTAGTGTCTTTAGCGAGGAGAAGACCGGCACTCTTAAAGTATCAACAGCGGATCTTGAAGAACATCAGAGGAAACTTATTCTGACAATCAGAGGCTATTATGCAAATACAGATTTAGGAGTCAAATATAGATTGAGTTCACATTTAGCAGATACTTTTATTTTTTATGAAGATCTACATTTTGTTTCCTGGAGATGAAATTCACAATCTTTGAGCTGTCGGCGTCACACTACTTTATCAGCATGTATTTCTTCTGCTGACTGATCTCACATCTGACAGCTCATCCAATCAGAATTCAGCATCTTTAGTGTTTGTGTACTTCAAGATTAACAATCAACAGTGATTAACTCCGTTTTCTCTCTGTGAATTGTGTTGTAGGTTTTGGGAGTTTTGGAAACGCAAACACCAACCAGTAAGTGTCACAAATCCTGTTTTTGTGTCAAGCGGATTATTGTGTGTGCGTGTGTGGGGTACACTGACGCGTGTGTTGTTTCTGCTGCAGGTCATCATCGTCTCAGACGTTCAGTAGTTGGAGAAGTTAATGATGTTTCTCATTGGCATTTTATCGAGTGACATTGAAGATCGATAGATTTTATTTTTGTGTTTACAAGAATTGTTTCATTGAAATATTCAGAGCTTTGACATATTTTATGTTTTCTGACAAACTGTTCAGTTCTGTTTTAACCTGCACAATTAAAAATAAACTCTAACACTGTTGACCGTCATCTCTGTGTGTTCGTGTTCAAGTTTTCCTGACTGTTTATCTGTCTCTGTGTTTTGTTGTGAATGGATGAAATGATATAATCTTTGTAAACACACTGGTCTCAAACTTGGATTTCTCTGTGTGTGTAAGAATCATTTTCAGTCAAAGACCACTGACGTGATATATCTGACACAAGGCAAATGCTCCCATTTCCAAACAGATGTGATGGCTTTAGTATCTGTGAGGTGACATCAGACAGATGCTTGTTTCCCGTCACCATCACTCGAGCTGTTATCAGACGTCACAGGAATGTTCACGTATCTCAACCTGCTCACACATTTCAGCACATTCAAGTGGCCAATGATTGTGTCCTTATGAACACCAGCAGTACATCAGCACGTCTGAGCTCATTTCATGCATTTAAGAATAAATTCTGCTATTAATACCAAAAGTGCATCGTGGTTTTTTTGTTTTCTGCCGGAAAATTTATCTTCAAAATCAGTCCTCGGATTTCAGTTTCCTGTATAACAAGATCCCATGAAAAAATGGCCCAAACATCCGATTATTGATTCTTTTTTATTGATTATATTAAATACTTGTATTTTCTGGGTTCCTTAAGAACTCTTTGAAGCGCTGGTGTGATGCTGGAGCAACAGAAATGTGTCCAATGTTGTGATGGTGATGAGAAGCTTGTTGACCTTTGACACTAGTGGTTGTGATACCGCAGTCCATGAACTGACGTGTTTTCACGATAAGCATCACGGATGAGCATCACCAGGTGATCGTATACTGTTAAAGAATGAAACAGATGCATCTGTAAATATAGAAGTGAATGCAGGCCTGGGAATGCGGACACGCCTGCAGTTCTGACACCGCCTGTGCAGACGCCTCTTCTGTGACTCTTGCTGAATCCTAGTTAGGGCGTCTTCAAAGTCACACTGTGAGAGGTGCTTAATATTAACCCGGTTAACACCCTGATCATTTGACACGAGCCTGTAAACAACCACGCGTGAAACACCTTAGCAACGGCCCGAATTAATCCACAGCGTTGTGCATCATCCAGTCAAAAGCAGCGCAGTAAATCCAAGACACACTTTGGAATTTCACAGTTTTATTTCTTCGTGAAAAATTCATTTGTCATGTGCATTTTCACAGTTTGTGTTACACTCCAATTCAAGTATTATTTCCAAGGACGAAGCTATAAAACAACTTAAAACACAATCAGTCCTCACAAGACAACTAAAGCAGAAAATATGAAATAATCAAAAACAAAAAATAATAGGCCATTTTCCGAATAAAGACACACATTGACTGTAGGTTGAGGTTGTGATGTTATAATCGAAGGGACCATTAAATCAAAATTGCTGTTATATCCAAAACTATATACAATGATATATCATTTAAATTTTCTTTTGCAAAAATATACAAATTGTTATTTACCTTTGTAATGTTTGTATTAATATAATACTGAAGAACAATTCAGGCCAAATAGCACAAACCAAATGTAATACACCAGAGTTTGATAAGAGTGTAGTAGGAGTATGGTACACTGGTTCTTTTTCAAGCAGGAGTTTAGTTACTTTGTTATAACGGATTGAAGTGTACTGAAGGTCAAATATGAGCGGATACAATTTTGTAGGGTTCATGCAGATATTTGGCGTATGTGTGCACAAGCGTATATTATCAGCGTTCGACTGTGAAGTGGTTTTACTGAAGTAGATTGACTACAGCGTCTGTATTAACACACTTTAGATTGAAGCGCTCTGTGTTACGCATCACAAATTAAAGCCAAGAGCAACCGGCCTTCGATTCACAAATCTGGTCTATAGTTTGCTTTCCTTGTGCTTTGTTGTAATAAAATGTCGAAATGGTCCTAAAACCATTTAGTTCTCACAAAAAATACTCATTTGGAAAATCTGGAGAATCTGTGTCCTGTGAGATGACGCGAATCAAACTCAAAGCGAAACAAATGACCACATTCATTCATTCATTCATAACAGCATCTATTTCAATGTGATGAAGCAACAACTGACACACACGTCACAGCAATGAATGACAACTCACATGTACTAGAAAATAATTCATCTTGATTGCTTGAATCTGCAGTCTTGTTCAATACACCAGAAGGGCATTAATGGCTGGTGGACAGGTGTTCTGGAAAAACAAGGCTATATGTGCAACTAAAATGCTTTTGCTTAAAACACTGTGTGCATAAAATTAATAATTCCCTCACACACGAGCACAATTTGCTCTTTCCCTCCGTCATCAACCCCTTCATCCGGACCTTGAGGAGAATGAGGAAGAATCGGACAAATCAGCGGTTCTGACGGTAGGTTCACTGCATCGCACGTTAAGGCTAAACATTTGCAGTTGAAAGCAATGTAAACTTAAGGCCATGGGAATCGAATGTCTCGCATGTCCAAAAAATGACTCGCACGCACACATATATTCCAGTTAGCCCATGTCGCTCGGAAGCAAAATTCCCAAACGCAGCGTAAAAAAAGCTTTGTGCAAAGACGTCATTTAGCACAGTGATTCCGACCCAGTCTGCAGGTAGAGCGGTTGCACATCGTTCTTCATCTCAACGGAAGTCAGTTATAAAAGCGGTTCGTGTTTGGGAGGGATGACCACAACCGCCTCGCCCGTCCTGGGCCTCCACATCAGGACCTGAGCGTCGTTGGCGTTGGGTTTGACCATGGCGTTGGACGGGATGGGTTCGTTCTTGCCCAGCACCTGCGGCTGTTCCTGGGCTATGGGCTCGAGCAGCCTGGCTCTCTGTCCCAGCGGCCTGTCAGGATCCACCTCGATGTGCAAACGCATGCGCCAGCGCACCGTCTGCAGCACCAGCACCTCGCCGGACGTCTGGTTGGTGGCCACCAGCCACGTGGTGAAGCTCTGGTCCCTCCAGATGCTGCTCAGCATGGGTATGTTGCCGTCGCTCACGGGGACGCCCCACGTCACGCTGGGGTAGAAGTTATCGTTCATGCTGACGGTGAACTTGATGTCCTTCTTGGTCGGGCCCACCACGGTGCAGGTCTCGGTCGTGTTGCCGTACCACGGGTAGTTGACGCCGTCCGAGTCGCTGATGGCTTGAATCTTTCCGTCTCGGATACCCGGCAGCTCCCAGCTGGACCTGCAGAGACACGAGAGTGCGTGAAAATAAAACTGAGCCTGAATGCTGACATAACGCTTTGAGTTGGAGATTAAGAGGGCGCTGAGTGCCAAAGGCAAGAAATGCTTTTTACGGCAGCTCGAGAGAGAACAGAACAGACGATCTGTTTACGGCCACTGCTTTCAGGAAATAAAAAGAAACCTTTCATACCCCAACGATATAGACACAAGAACCCCCGTCATATGACTTGTGCTGTGAAGTATTTTGAACTGCTGTAAGCGTCTGAAACACTGAAGCTCAGGGCTCAGCCCTTGTCAATGACCTTCGTGATACAGTAGATTCAGCACATGGCGACGGGTGATGGCAGGACAAACGCTGCCAGAGCTGTTTGCCTATCGATTCTCTGATGGTAGGAAAACGATGACCTTTCTCCCAGAACTCACACATCAGCAGAAGAGCATTATGGGTAACGCCCATCACCAGCCACTTGAACACATGGGTTGAAAAGCACTGGTTTAGTCAGATTGGGTTGGTTGTGACTCATATGAAGATCACATTTTTTACAAGTAAACAATGCAGAAGTCTAAAGATTTCGCAAACCTTGTCTTACAACCAGTTGAAACGTTTCTTGAATGTATCGTTTGCTCTATTTCAGCATCTATATCAGACACTGGTCACTCCCCTCTCTAAACCTCACATTCAAATCCATATTGGTTGACCACTAGCATAAACATTGCAAAGTCATAACATACTACTACTATACAGAGCTTGTTAATCGACGTCACGCCGTGTTGAATGTTGCGCCATCTTGGGAGGATGGCTGCTAGTGCGTTCAACGCAGCGTTTTGTTTTTCTAATTTGATTAGGAAATATAACTGGGTCGGTCTTGCTGTGTTAAAAACTGCAATAGCATTACGCGGAGTCGTTCAGGAAAAGTTTCACTTTCGGTTTCTCCATATATCAAACAAAACAAGTAACAGTACATATCAAAACAATATTAGCAGTGGGGTATGATCCTCCCAAGATGGCGGCGCCACTGCGACATCACATTCTCTATAGGGCTAAGAAATGAAATTGTAAAATTTCTAGAATTCTGATTGACATCTGCATTTAAAAGTAGGAGTGAATCCTCATCGTTGATCTCTCTCTGTGTGTGTGTGTGGAATACAGGAGTCATTCTGTAATGATTTGACCATTACAAACCAGTTAAACCAGTAAATGTTCAACGTCTGTAATGTTTATCTATGGGGTATTATAACAGTGCTCAAGTTTAGATATTAAAGACGTCGAGACTTTCAAACATCTGTTTTGCTATTCAGTCTGTCTGTTGAAGTTTCCGACGTTTATCAACCTGAAACTTTTGTTTCTGAGTTTCAGTATCATACGTACTGCTTTGCTTCAACTGAAACGTGCATCATTTTTCAAACATTTCCTGTTCATTACCGTAAAGCTGCTTTACCTCAGTGAGGTTTGAATGTTGATGTTCATAGACGCGTCAGAAACATTCACCGAAAGAAGACGTTTCGATGCATTACAAGTTTTGTCAGACTTCCAAAGTGTTGAACATTTGGACGACATTATGTGTCCAGTCGGTTTATTCTGAAGGTTTAGGTTTTACCCTGTCTGGGTTTATTGTTGTTGATTGTTTACTCCTCAATCTGGTTGCATTCATTAACTAAACTCTGTTTGCTCCTAAAGCACGTTTATCTCAGACACTTTAACCAATGTTCTCAAACCGCAAAAAGAAGTTGCGTTTTCAACATCAATGGGAAAAACAGCACTGAGTAACATGCGGTTTCTGTCACAGCGGCAGCGTTGCAACAACCTTACAGGAAATGGTTGAGAGAACAAGAGAATTCTTTAAATATAACATTATAATCATGAGATATCAGAAGAGCGAATGTGAGGTCACAAAAAAAGATGTTTTCTTGCTTCCTGAATGCGTAAATGTCTCGTCAGTATCTGCGTTATCAGAACACAACAGCTGTTCTGCTGTGAAATATCAGTCGTGTGTGTTATGTTTCAATTTACAGAATTCTGCTGGAGTGTCAAAGCACGACTCGCATTTCTGTTTCAGTCGAACTAATATTTGCACAAATGTGAAGGAACTGACGTTAAAAAACTATTAAAGACGTTTGCGCACATGTAACATCAGTCATGTACACAGTACTTCACACTTATTTCTGTGCTTTACGTGTCTTGTTTTCCAGGAATAAGTGGAGTGCTAATCTTACCTGCAGTCTCAAGATAACTTAAGACACTGGCGGGGTTTTATCACACAGGAAATAGGGCAGAGTTTAGTCTCTTCAACAGGAAGTAGGACACGTGAAAGCTCGGTGATATGTAGGGTATCACTATACAGTACACGCATGTTAAGTTCAGTAACGAGATTCAAATGTGATGCGCACAGACAGGAAACGTTTGAATATGAATTCTGTTTGATATTCTCAAAGTAAATCATCACACGACCTCTAAACCGATTAACATGAACCTGTGAGAAATGATGAACAGATCAGTGTGATCAGACGCTCATCTGATCGTATCAGACATATCAAAGCAACGCAGACTCTTCAAAACTCTCCAGAAAAGTTTCCATAAAGTGTCAAATTGACAATTGCAGTTACACAACATTTTTTTCATTAACGGCTAACTAACTAAGCCTTTTTTATTCCAACTTAAATCATATAAAATACAGATAAGTACTTATTCTAGAGTAAAACTGGGGAAAATGGTGACATCCACCACTGTATTAAAAACAATTGAATACAACTTTATACAATACATAATAATAACAACATATACATACGCCTACACAATACACACATATATATATATATACAGAAAGAGATTTTTGTAAGAGTACAACAGTCATCATTTATGGTAACCCGTTCAGGCCTACTAGTGTATTTTCAATACTTCAATACTCACATTCCTTTGGATCCGTACTTGTTGTAAAACTCCATGTGATTGCACGCCTGGATCCAGCCGACAGTCCAGCTCTCTTTACCGGCCACCGGCGGCACCACGACCCGAGCAGACGCGCGGAAGTGAGGCGTCCGGTAGCGCAGCACCACGCTGGAGGACTCGTCGACACTGGTGGGGTTCGAGTCTATAGAGGAGTTCACCTCCAGAACCATAATACTGTCCCGAAAACTCTTGGGTTTACACCTGATACTCTGAATGCAGCCCATCACCAGCCACACCAGCGACCAGCACGACATGAACCCTCAGAATAACACACCCTTACCCTGCTAATGACACACGCGAACTACTGCCCCCAGAATAAAACACACGGACCCTCAAAATAACGCACACTGAACACTGCCCCTCAAAAAAAAACAAAAAAAAAACGTTGACCCTTAAAATTACGCACACTAAATACTGCCCATCAGAATAAAACACACCGTCCCTCAAAACAACACACACTAAAAAATAAGGAATGTTTAGTTATTTAACTTATTCACGTTTACTAAGAAAAGAAAAGACATTTCAAATGCCGTTGCTCAACTTCGCGTCATTTAAAACGCGCGTGTAACGTTACCTCAGAGCAAAACCAGCGTCATAATTTCCCTCATATTACGTCATGACGTTTAAATGAAATTAAATGAAAGGCTATTTCTGTCAGCTCACAGTGACATTGGCATGCATATCTATATTGTGCGCCTTTAACTTAAATCACACAAAACGGCATTTTTGGGCATAACAATTCCCGTCATCCGCTGACAGAGTGATATCTCGCGTGGAACACGTAGAAAACAATTCCCAGCGTTGGTTTTGGTCTTCTTTAAGTTTGTCCTTTAGCTTTAAATGGCAGAATCTCACTTTCGGTCTTCATCCGCCGCAGCATCCAGGTCAACTTCATCACCTTGACTGAGTGGTCAAACGGGAAATACGAATCAAATATTCCCGCCGTCAAGAACATACATGTTGTGACGAACAGCTCGTCGTTCCCGCGTATGTCTTCATCATAGCGACACAACATCAGTTAAAATCGTCCTCGTCCTCATCCTCGCAGCGGTGCCGCGCTCAGCCTCCGTCCCGCAGCGCTGTGAGCGGCGCGCGTCTGAAGCGGCGGCTCTCCTTCAACTGCGCCCTCGCGTCACTTCCGCTCCTCCACACACGCGTCGAAGGGAAATGTGGTTCCGTTGATGTTCTAGTTTTGCATTAAATTGACACTTTACCAGGACAACTAAAAACAATGTTTTCGAAACTGTCTAACTGTTTAATTGCTGCTGTTAATATCCCTTAATATTCCAAAATATAATAACAACAAACAATTTGATAACGTGTATATTTTACATTAACCCTCGTTTTAAGCACCTTGGAGAACGCCATGAGCGTAGACGCTTCCAAATTACGAATCCTACTACGGTAAAGACTGCGCTCGTTAATAGTAATCATGCATTGTGACGTTCCTCCCTTTTCGTTGCTGAAGCTCCGGGTCACGTGGTCTAATGACCTCACCAACGTCTGCCTTTAAACCAATCAGTTGAGAGAACCGCGCTTTGCCTAATTAATATTCATGAGCCATGCCTTTGCAATGATATGCCTTGTTATTTTTACCGTCGTGGTTCCCAGCGCGCAGGCTGCAAATGCAATGAACGTGTTTTGTGAAACAGAAGCGTTTGAAAACATTTGTTTTTGTGTTTTTGTATTAAATTGACATTTTTCACTCGATCTCCATCTTTGACGCGCAGCGACTGTTCTCCGCCAGCAGTAATTCAATGGATTGAGGTGGGCCTAATATATTCTATGTGATTAAACCATTCGTGTTTTCTCTTATATTTTAATCATTTACGGCAAACGCAAACGGTCTTTTACATTTTAAAGAAGGAATTAAATTGGTTGCATAAGGAATTATTTTAACATTAAGATGTATATTTAACATTAAAGATGAATGACACATTTAAAAACAAAAGAAACTTTGAATTAAAGGTGTTGATTGTAAGCATGAAAACAGTATATTTTGTTTATTGAGGATACTTTTATTTCTTGATTTTCTTTCTGAAAGCAGGCTGTTGTGTGATGGCTTACATGTTCCAAAAGTCTCTATGCTGCATGACACTGTTTTCACAGATGTGCTTACAATCTGAATCTGACAAGCCCCCCGGCGTCAGTTAACTGTACTGAGAATACTGTACAACTAAACCGCACCATGCCTCTTAACCCGAGCCTGTCCAGAGCAAAAGATCGAAGCAGCAGTGTTCTGGGCCGACCTGAATTCTTATCGCTGAATCAGCCACTGCGAAACAGCAGAGCATCGAGAAGAGCCAACCACTGGAGGACCCACCAGTGTGAGAACCTTCCAGAGCCCGAGAGCACGAAGGAACGCAAAGAGCCGTCAAGACTTCCAGACGAAGACTGCATGCTGCTCAACCCGTCTTTCAAAGGAATCGCCATAAACTCTCTGTTGGCCATCGACATTTGCCTCTCCAAGCGTCTGGGCGTGTGCGTCCACAGCTCGTCTTCGTGGGGCAGCGTTCGAAGCGTGGTCACTCTTCTGGCTCTGACGGGTCACGGCATGACGTGGATCTGTGGGACTCTGGTGTGTCTCATGCAGAGTAATACGCCGGCCGGGCAGGAGGTCCTGATCAATCTGCTCATAGGTGAGTTGAACGGTGCACTTTTAAATACGCTCCAGTGCCGGATTGTGCAAAATGTGTCATGGTTTTGTTTTGCTCACCTCCAGCTCTGGTCCTTGACATCTTAACTGTGGCAGGGGTGCAGAAACTGGTCAGACGCAAAGGACCATGGGATATGAGTCCAGGCTTTCTGGACTGCGTCGCCCTGGACACGTATGCATTCCCAGCAGCTCACGCCAGCAGAGCAGCCATGGTTTCAAAGTTTCTCCTGTCCCACCTGGTGCTGGCCGTCCCGCTGCGTGTCCTCCTGGTGCTGTGGGCCTTTCTGGCGGGCGTGTCCCGGGTCCTGCTGGGTCAGCATCACCTGACGGACACGGTGTGCGGGTTCGCTCTGGGTTTTCTTCACTTTAGACTGATGGAGTCTGTGTGGTTGTCATCAAGTGCCTGTCAAACGCTCATCTCAATGGGAACGTTCAGCTGGGGCTCGTCGAATTAGAATTCTACCTCGTGCAAAAGTCAAACTGACGTCTGTAGGGTGGACGGACACATTCTTGTGTTTTGTGTTCTTTTTCAAATGAATTCAGCATGCTTCGTTACAAATCACAGCAGAGCAATTTGAGGAAAACGTGTTGCCGTAATGGCATGCGTTTGAGTTCGGTGATGTAAAAAAGGTTCTGTCAGGTTTTTCTAAAAAATCTTTCGATTTTAAATCTTTAAATCTAAAAAGTCTTTCGATTTTTTTTTTTATCACACTGAATGTCCACAACTGCTCATGAGCTCAAACAATTTGCATTTCACGGTTTTCTTTTTCGTCACGTGTCCCAGTTTCACTTCATTAATTCAGCTGAACTGAGACAGTCTTAAAAGTCTTGTGGCTGCCACCAGCTTCGTCTTGTTTTATAAATGGGAGCTTTTGTTGTCGAATGACAATTATGCCGAGTGTCTCTTGAACTGGAGGGTTTCTGGACAGCTTTACAGATAAAGATATGAATTCAACCCCAAACGCATGGTGTTCACTACATCACAGATATTTCAAAGCCTTCTTTAACCATTCAGTATCCATTAATGTTATGGACGATGACCTTTGACCTTTACATATACTGTCATTCTACAAGGCTGTCCTATGTGATTGTGTTTTTTACATGACTGACTAAAGTGGTGATGCACAAATACCTCTGCAGTATTCTGGAATGTTCTCCGTTGCAAATATATTGTACATCGTTTTATTTATTTGTTCTTTACATTGTTTTATATAAATGACTTCATATGTTTCAGTTACCATCTGCAAATCGAAAAGTTGAAATAAACTTAATTGCCTGGATTTTATGCCATGTTTTGTTAGTTTTTTATTTTGTAAGGTCTTTTAATTGATCTAATGTTCCAATCAACATTATCATTTTTATTCCAGAGTTATTACGTTAGCGTTAAATCAATTGTATCGTGGTGATAAAGTGCTCTTTAAATGTTTCCACAAGATTTTTTTTATAACTTTGAGAACATTTTTCGAGAACGTTGGCACACACACATTAAAGCAGAGGTGGGTAGAGTAGCCAAAATCTTTACTCAAGTAAAAGTACAAGTAACTAGAGAAATTGTTACTCAAGTAAAAGTAAAAGTCACTATTCTAAAAATTACTGGAGTAAAAGTAAAAAAGTATGCAATGAAAAAACTACTCAAGTAGCTAGTTACTTAGTTACTTTGTATCTGATTATATAGGCCTACTACATAAAATTAATATTAACGGCAATATTTTAATATTACATTTTAATCAATATTTTTAATTATCATAAGCAGATATCTTTGCAATATACTAGAGAGACTAAATAATAGACAAACACAGAAGAGACAAGCATTTCTGTAAATTTCATCTAGTCCTGATGTCAATGTAGTTTACACAACTTATTTAGAATAATAGACCATGTCAAACTAAAGCATGAACTAAACTCAGAGCATTTCCTAAGATGATTTAGAACATCTGCAGTGTTCTCTTAAATGAAATACACATTTTTGAACAAAGCTCATGTTTTCTCGTGTTGTGTCACGTGTGTGTTGTGAAACGCTCTTACTTGTAAACAAACAGTAAACAGTGAACCACACGCCCATCAACATGTTTTCTTCCTTCTGTTCTTCAAATGTATATTTCTGCAGGCCCACGTCTCCGTGTCTGACAGGTAACGCGCATGTTGCTGTGTCTGACGAACAGGTCGCGGGTGCGCGCATATGGCGGGCATTTATCATTGCTGGCAAACAATATGACACATTTGCAGTTTTGATTGTATAGATATAGATTCATATCCACTTCATCCAACGCTCTTTGTGTTCTGCGTGTTCTTAAGTTTCGCGCTACGAGGAGTGAGTAATCCTGCTTCAGATGATTCAGATCGTGCTGCGAACTGAACAAATCATTTGAACTGATTCATTAGCCTATTCAAATGGTTTTGCCCATTGTTCAATTAATGCTTTCAAAAGAATCGACTCAAAAGAATCGATCACTCGGGAATGCCCGTAAAAAGAGACGACAACCTTGAAATAAACAACGCGTTTTAAAAAGCATATTTTAAAATGAAGGAACGAAGGAACGTCACGCAATGTAAGTTATGTAACGAGGGTAAAAGTACAGATTTTCTATTAGAAATTTACTCAAGTAAGAGTAAAAGTACACATTTTCCAAAATGTTACTCAAGTAAATGTAACGAAGTAAATGTAGCGCGTTACTACCCACGTCTGCATTAAAGCACACAGATCACAGGCGAGAAGCGAAGGAACTTAATTTCTGTCTGTAGATTAGACTATCAGCAGAACGCACGTGCTTCTACGGCACACGTCTGCTTTAATCTCCACACTGCTACTTTACCTGTAAACACTGGACAAAACATATATGTTACAGAGTATTTCCATCAAAACATGTCATCACAAAAATCAAACCCTCGTTTTCAGTTTCTACTGTGACCGTGAATTTGTGGATCCCACTCTCTGTTTATTGACCAGTGGCAAGGAAGAGTGAAACAGGGAGAATTGTTGTCCTGAAATTCTGTCACTGAAAATTCAAACACTAAATTTAAATAGAACAGAACAAAACATAGAATAGAACAGAACACAACAGAACAGAAAATATAGAACAGAACACAACACAACACAACACAACAGAAAATAGAATAGAATAGCCTGGTAAGATAAAGTCTGGTTTTGGTTTGGTAACATTTGGCTTTGTAAATGAGGGTAACTATGACAAAAGAATGGGTGATGTTGCATCTGAATGTTTGAGGAAGTCTGTTGGTTTCCTTTTAAAGAGGAAGTGGGCAAACCTTTGGTCTACCCGAATAAACGTTAGCAGAAATGAAAGACAGCGTGTTAAAAAAACATCTATTGTAAGTTTCAGTTAGCATATTTTAGTTGTAAAGCCATTCCTCAAAGGATATAATGAGGCCATAACACATCCACCCATGCAGATATTTATAAGACCGAGCTGATAATGAAATCATAATGATCTCAATTAAATCTGTGATGAAGGGCCAGAGCTGCTGTTTGTGACGGGCATGAAGAGACACTTCAGCAGGACCCACAGGACTCATCACAGTTAGGTGCCCATACAGGGAATCAGTGTTTCTGACAGCCTCATTCTGTCCTGACCCACAGCGGTCCAGATGGGATGATAGACAACATCACCGTAAACACAAGAAAAACAACCAGAATAACTCGAAGAAAAACACGGAAAAGTTTTAAACTGAGCCAGGAGAGCAGGGCTACTTATTCTGTTTTCACTTGTCATGTTAGAGGACACTTTCACGAATATGAAGGATAAATATAGCATGTACCACTGAAGGTTTTAGGACGCACAGAGAAACAATGTGATCTGCCTGCCCCCTAGTGTTTACCTTTAGTTAACACATTATATAAACGTCTATCTATCTATCTATCTATCTATCTATCTATCTATCTATCTATCTATCTATCTATCTATCTATCTATCTATCTATCTATCTATCTATCTATTGTTGGACTTTAAAGGCAGTCCTGCATGTTCAAAAATTTGCAAGAGACGTTTCTCCAAAATTAAGCAGAAGTTTTATTATCAGATGTAAAAAGGAGTAACAAAGCTTTGGGTTGCCAGTAAATCACCACTCTCTCCAACACAAGCCAACAACCCAAATATTCAAATACACCCATATTTATAAAGTATGTGACGTCGCTCTATCTTCTGACTCCTCCTCTGCTTTTTGCTCCCTTTCCACCAATCACCATACGCCACGTTTATCTGCTTAGTTCCTGAAAAATAAAACCTTCTCAAAACATACATCCTGTGGTCAATCGCCAGTCCTTAGGAATGTTCTCCCTCCCCCAAGGAGTGGTCTCCTAAAAACAGTTTATTGTGGCCGGACAACACACCAACATTCTTAACATTCTTTTAGTAAAAAGAAAACACTTAATCATCTAATGTTTTTAATTATATAGCGTTGTTTCTTAATCCTATGATTCATTAAAACACATCACAACTCATGATTATACTTAGAACATATACAGTGGATTGATTCATAACATTTATTTTTCTTAGTGACTCTTTATATGTGTGTGTGTTTATCTAGATAATTTACGACTCCAACCCCCAACTTTCTGTTTTCTTTGTTTGCCCAGGAACTTTCCACTGAGTGAAATAGAAAGCACATGACAAAAACACACAGCTTAATGAAACAAATGAAAGAAAACACTTATTGATTATATTGATATTTAAATCATACTTTTATCTAAAAAATATTCCCACACTATCTATCTATCTATCTATCTATCTATCTATCTATCTATCTATCTATCTATCTATCTATCTATCTATCTATCTATCTATCTATCTTTCTGTCTGTCTGTCTGTCTGTCTGTCTGTCTGTCTGTCTGTCTGTCTGTCTGTCCGTCCATCCACGCAGTTCTTAAAGCGGCCTGCAGGCGAGCGCTGTGGCGCTGTGTTGCTGACGTCATATCCGCTCTAAGCGGCAGCAGCAGCTTTTAGTCTCAGGCCGGGAAACTAACAAGCGAAGAGAGAAAAACAGAGAGAAATTGGCCGCAGAATCTTCATCCATCCTGCCAAGTTTCTCTATCCGGTGGAAATATACTGATATAAGTGATCAGAAGTGACAGTTGCACGTTGATTCGGTGAGTTATTAACGCGCTTTGCGCCGATATTTGCGGGTTTTCGGCCTATTTGTCGCAAGATGTCTCCGTGATTCTTTCGCTTTGTTCTGGAGCAGCAGCCATTTTTAATCACCTCTCACATCAACAAATCTACACAAAACACTCGTAAACGCACTAATGACTGAATATGTTGTCAGATATTAAACAGGCATCAGCCCCATGGTGCGTGTTGTCCAGAAATAAAGCTCGTTTCTCCGGTTCTGATCTGTAAAATGAGCGTAACTGGTTCACGGCTAATATCAGTAGCAGTGCTAACAAACTGAAGACAGTTACATGAAAATATCTCGTGTAATATTACGTTTGCTTATTTGTTAGTGTTAACGCGCGTATAGCTAGTTAAAAATAAATGTTAATGTCGCTCTAATGTGTGTTAAATTATATTTCCGTGGCGTTATGAGGGTCTGTTTACATCTAATGCTAACTGATTTTTTACTCCGCTGATGTGTTTTTATTTGTTTTTGTTTTTAATCGCGCGCTGAGAGAATGTTTAAAATTCACATGTTTTTATTGAAGATTTTTGTCAGATAAAGTGAGTGACGGATTGTTTATACTGACATGTTTTATTTTAAAGGTGTTTCTTTACATCGTCATTTATCAACGTCCGTTCCCACAGTTGTTTCGTGTTTGTTTTTCTCTCGAAATAAATATTCTCTGATAGTGTCTGTATTTCACACAGTAGCGGTTCTCTGTCTGTTTGTTGTGTTTTTTGTGTGTGTTTTTGTTAAAGAGGCCCAGGTGCTTTTTGAAGTCCTTGATTTGACATACTAGTATAACTGCACTACATATGTAAAGTTCACAAAACAATCAAATGCTTACATTGTATATATGTGTTGTTGTTGTTTGCAGACATGTATTTCAAAATGTGTGTTGCCATTATCATTACCATCTGTCCCAGCCAAAGACTTTTGTCCAGTTGGTTTGTTTGGGATTATTGTAGAAATTATTCATATATAAATATATATATGTATCAAACTCAGTGACACAATACAGTTTATTGTCATGAGTATAAGTACTTCATATCTGTCACAAAGTGTCAATTCTTGACTAGTGCTGTCGCAATTGTTAAATAATAGTCTCATTGCAATTATTTGACATAATCGCAGTTCAGTTAAATGCAATTATTTTGAATTTTGAGAAAACGGGTGGTCTGCAGTATTTGCTGCATTTTACATCCACCATCCTTGATTTGCACTCATTGTTACATTCAAATGACATGTGATTTATAAGTGATTTCAGACTTGCTGCATGTAAACAGCAAGACGTCACTATCCTCATATCTCAGTTATAGTTTGACGAGTCTTTTCTGTTAAGTCACTTTGCAGTAAATGTTATTATTTACCAAATTTTTTACATTTCTAAAATATATATTTTCTTCATTGAGTAAATTAGTTGTCATTAATCTTTATATTGTCAAAGCTTAACATTTACATTTATTTATACCATGGTCTGTTTGAATACTGGATTCTGATTGGCTGGAAGGTGTGCATTAAAACCCTTTAACGCACAGGTAACTCCAGTAAGTTTGATTGCATTTGAAATTTAACTGACAAAATCACTAATTTTCACCTATTTGATCAAAAATTTCACTGTAAACATCAATAAAAGATTTAACTTGGCAAATGACCATGGTATAAACGGGATAATCCACAGCTAGCTGTGCGTTTAAACGGGATAATCCACCGCTAGCCTTCGCATCGGGTGGTTCTTGGCCTCCATGTCGTGCATTAAAACTCTTTTACGCACGGCTAGCTGTGGATTATCTCTTACGCATTTGGCAGATGCTTTTATCCAAAGTGACTTGCATTGCATTATACTATACATTGTATCTGACTATGTGCCATCCCCTGGGATCGAACCCAGGATCTTGACGTTGCTAGCGCCATGCTCTAACCACTGATCTACAGGAAAGCTTTAAAACAGACAATTAATCTGCATAATTGCAACTATTTAAATACGGGTCGATGATGTTCTTCCGCTAAAATCTCAGCCAGGCTGTTGCATCCGGCGGCGTAGGGAACAATGGCGTTTCGCTTCAGGATGCACATAAAATAACGGTCAACAACGTGAGTCGAATTATGCAAACTCTTCGCCATACATCGACGACCGAAAAGGATAAGCGCTTCAGGCTATCCGTTTCAAGGTACATCAACAAATATGAACAAAGCCAAAGTGAACGTTTGCACTTCCTAGAGGCATGATCACAGAGGCACTTAACAATGAGTGCTATGAGAGCGCACGTCACTCCTCTCTTCGTTAGGTTGCATTGGCTCCCTATAGTCCCTCGCATCCAATTCAAATCTCTGCTCTTGGCCTACAAAACCACCACCGGTTCGGCACCCTCATATGTTCACTCGCTAATTCAGATTTATGTACCCGCCTGATCTCTGCGCTCTGCAATTGAACAACGTCTTGTGGTGCCGTCCCACAAAGGGAAAAATCACTCTCACGCACTTTCTCCGGATGTGTTCCACGACTCTGGAACGATCTCCCTTTTGCCACTAGATCAGTGGATTCTGTAGCTGTCTTTAAGAATCGGCTAAAATCGTATCTCTTCCGTCAACATCTGACCCATTAGTACAGTCTTCTACTTTTCTACTTTCCTTTCCCCCCAAAAAAACTAATTCTTAGCATCGTATTCTGTGGTAGGCTTACTGATACCAGTTTAATGCATTGTTGTTCTTTTGTTGCACAAATTGCTTCTATTGTTTTCCCCTACTTTGTAAGTCTCTTTGGATAAAAGTGCTTCTAAATGACTAAATGTAAATGAGATTGGAAGGGACCTAGCTGGCTGAGATTTTAGCGGAAGTACGTCATCGTCCCGTGTGCATGTACCCCATTAATCGTCAGCCAAATTTCACAATCGTGACAGCCCTAATCTTGACAAAGATATACATTTTGTTAGAAACCTCAGCTCTTCAAATAACGTTACCTGGTTGACACATTTCATCAGAGTTTATCATTGCAGAAAACCACATGTGTATGATGGCAATACATTAACGCTTAGAATAACATGTTTTGAGTGAACTAACTATGCCTGTATATATATATATATATATATTTTGTAAAATTTCACTTGAACAGTTAAAAGGGCTGTAAGAATCTTGCGGTGTGCACCTGGCTTTACTGTAACTCCGCTGCAGGTGTATGCCTTTAGCAATGCCAAGGTCATGATGTATAGATTAGTGTTGTCACGGTACCAAAATTTCAGTAGTCGCCGGTACCAATACCAGTAAAATTCCACGGTTCTTGCTACCAATTTCGGTACCAAAGCAAAACACGAGTACATGCTAAATGAAACACAATTTTATTAATAAAGCTCATTGTTAATATGAATGTATAGAAAGCAATGCCATTTTGTATACATGAAGTATAAGTTAATTGTTGCTGAAACTGTTGTGTGCTCTCTGCTGATGCTGATGAACATCCTCCTCAGTCTGCTGCTGTAGAAGACAAATAGAATAAACTTCAGTAAGTCAACTGACTGAACAAACATGCATATGCAATATTACAACAAACCTCAGTTTTTATACTGCATTTACACAAGATTACTTCCATTAAGGTAACTGCATATTAAAATAATAAATGCAACAGATAGATTTTTCTTTAGTTTAAATGTGGCTTTTTAAACCTAATAGAGTTATCTATCCAAGACATACACATTGCTAGTCATACAGTTAGCATGATAGTTTTCTAGCACATAGATTTCAGATAGGCCTATATAAAATAGGTACTGTAAACCCCATCCTGTCCTCCCATTTATTTTACCCCATTACGGTTATAAAAGCATTAAATGGTTAATAAGGACACTTGACTGGATTAGCATTGGCGCTAACAAATTAACACGCAAACAGGGACGTTTATTTTAACGTAACCTTTAATTTAACATATGATACAACATTCATAATGCAAACGCTAACAGAATTTGAGACTTACCGCTTGAACTTGTTAACTTAAATCCTGATGCTTCCTCTGAAACTCTGTTTGTTTTCTTCGTGATATGACTTTAATCTGAAGTATTTCTGTGCGCATCTCATGTGGATCTGAGCCGCGCTTATCCGCTCATCACGTCTTATTGCGTCTTTAAAAGTATTGGAACTTTTGACAACACTAGTATAGATTGAAAGCACCTGGTTGCTTTGAATGAATGTTTGCTGGAAGTTTTTTATTATGGAAATAGGTTTTTAAAACACGATTGTTTTGTTATTTGGGTTAAATAATATGTATTCCTCAAATCCTGGTCTACGGGTCTTTCTCACAGTTTGTTAGAGCTGATCTGGATCATGATTCTTTTTTTTTGCTTCCTCAGTTTTGTTGACCAAGTTTGCAGTCCTTGAAGTGTACGAACTGTGCTTGTCGGAACCACATGTGCTTTTATAGAAGATTATATTTTGGTTGCGTTGAAGCGAGTATAAAAGCTTGCTGAAACATTATCTAACAGTCTATTGATGTTGTGTGTGTGTGTGTTCCTCCACAGAAACAGACTGTACTGAGGGCGAGGTGCAAAGACAAATTTCCATACTCGATGACATTACATCGCAATGTCCGATCGTTTGGGGCAAATAACCAAGTCCAAGGATGGGAAAAGCAAGTATTCCTCGCTCAGCCTATTTGACAAGTACAAAGTAAAGTCAATAGAAACTCAGAAAACCACAGGTGAGAAGTTACCTCCACGACACGCTTTTACATAATCACTCTTAAAAACTATTTAGACTGTTTATAACAATGTTTAAAAGAACAGTTCACCCAAAATCTGTCAGTATTTACTTTCCCTCGCGCGAGTTCTGAACCAGTTGGATCGGTTGTCTGGTTTGCTCCTTTCCATATAATGAATTGCCGAAAAACCGCAAAATAAAAGTATCCCACACTAGATCAAATTTGGCTTGTATGTGAACATCATATCAAGGTTTGACCTTCACGATAGCAAACGTCATAGTTTCTAAAGATTTGGGTGAACTCTTCCTCAACATCACTATCTCTCTGTGTGACGACGCTCATGAAGTCTCTCGCTGTGCAGTTGTTGCACGACATGGCTTACAGAGTCTTGGAAAAGTGGCCACTGCCCGCCGCATGCCCCCTCCCGCTCACCTGCCGAGTCTGAAGTCTGAGAATAAAGGAAACGATCCCAACGTGATTATCGTGCCCAAAGACGGTACAGGATGGGCAAACAAGCAGGATCAACCCGAACAGAAGAGGTGAGACTCAGCGCTCCATCTGTCCGTCACACTCTCCGTTACTAAAACATTTCTAGGAAGTGTGCAGGGGTGTATTAATGCTTGTGTGAGTGGAAGTCATTCGATCTTCATGCCAGGGATTGTGATGTGTGAGTTTGTGTCATTTAGAGCCAGTTGTATTGTGAGAGACGCACGTTTTGATGTGCTGTTTGTGAATTGGAGTCGTTGGTGTGTAGAGCAGATACAGTGGTGATGTATTGTACGTACGCGTGTGTGGGTGTTGTGCAGTACAGTACAGTACCTGTTCTTTGTGTGTGTACGTACACCTTTTCCAGTGAAACTACTGCAATTTAATGTATTTGTGTGGTGTTGAATCCTCTGTACGTCGCTTTGGATAAAAGTGTGAATGCACAAACTCAGTAAGCCATATGTGACCCTGGACCTCAAAACCGGTCATAAGGGTCAATTTTTGGTGATATCATTTATACATCATCTGAAAGCTGATTAAATAAGCTTTCTATTGATGTGTGGTTTGGCCAAGATACAACTATTTGAAAATCTGGAATCTGAGGGGTCTGAAAGGGATGAACCCAACCATTGGGTAATTTAAGCCTATGCTGGGTTGTTTCGACCTAAAATGCTAGGTGGTTTTAAACCCTTCAAATACAAACTTTTTCTGTGTTCATTTGAAAATAACCCAGCATTCTTTATTTCTTGAGGAACGTTTAGTTTCATGTTAGGTTGTGTAATGACAATAAATCCTGGTGTATTTTAAGGCTAGGTAAACTCACCAGTCAATCCTCAGGATAGTTGTGTACAAAGTGAGCAGTTTTATGTTGAAGTAAATGTGCTGAAGATGGCAGATTAGGGGCTGATGTAAGGAACCTTGTTTGTGAAAGACATACGGTATATGCATAAGTATGAATACATGGATGATTGTGCGGTCAAATGACATGATTGTGGTGGATCTCTAGAGATGACATTGTGGTTTACACATGGACCAGACGTGTAACTGAAAAGCATTTAGTTGCTTTGAATGAATGTCTGCTGAAAGTCTTGCTTTCCACTTAATTTACACATTTATTATAAAAGTAGGTTTTAAAACACTGATGACTTTTTTGAGGCATTTTAAGATATGTCATTGTGGATTAATGAAAAAATGTCACTGATTAAATGCAAGAACATACATTTTTGTAATAAATGTAACTGATATATTTCAACACTTAAATACGTGTATGTTTATTATTGTGACTCATGATTAGGTTTGAGCTCCAGCACAGGGCTCCAGACTGCGACCAAAACGGTTGCATTTGTGACCAAAAATATTAATTTGCGAGTGATATTTTTGCAGAGATTGCCACTGGCGACCATGCAAATTCTGCAACCATCCTGATCTTGTACACACACGTAGGCCTACCGTACCTTTTAAGTGGCTTAACCAAAGTGACTTTGACATATCAAAGGTTCTAATAAAATTAGATGAAAATGACAATTAAGTTATATAAAACATTACTTTTAGTCAACCAAACAGACTTTTTTAAAATCAAATAAAGCTTTATCATTTTCAACTTTTCAGCCCACAATAGCCAACTGAATTAACCAGTCTTACTAAATGAGCAAAGCTCATTCACATCTTGCATTCTCTGTGGTGCACTTTAAATGATTCAATGATCTCTTAAATTCGCTAGTGACTGAAAAGTTCAATAGAATCGGTTCAAAATAACTGAATGAATGATATATGAATCATTGAATAAATGAATCGGTTCAAATGAGTCAATCGTGTGCGAGTCGTTCTAAACGCAATGTGCGTTCATACTGGCGAACTCGCTGTGTACAGTATACGGTGATTCAACGATCCAACTGCACAGCTAAAGACATTACAATGATGGACGTCATGTTAATTTAAGAAATTTCAAGCAATGAAACGTACTGTGATGCAAAACAAACAGCCTTGAAACACAGCTAGCTCTTGTTCTGCAACTCTTTTTAGCCAAAGAGCGCCTCCATTGTGGCGTAATGCCGCTACTGCAGTTACAAATGACAGTCTGTTCAATGGATGCAGCATTTCTTGTGAAGACATAATTTTGGCGAGAGTATGAGGAGGCACGACATTAGATGGAGGCGGCCGCCTCCAATTTCTCTATGCAGGAAAAACCCTGACAACATGAGCGCATTACTACAATGCGCTGATTGCTGTGACAGATTTTAGTGACCCTTGGGATGAACAATGTGATATTTGAGACGTTTAAAACGAAACTAACCACATAGAAGTTCAGGGAAAGTAATTTATCTGTCTATTACTCAAGACACCACTGGATCATTTCAAATCCGTTCAAAGTGAGAACAAACGACATGCGAATTCTCTTGGCAAGTTTTATTTGAAGTTATCTTATTCTTTTCTTTTTTTATTATGTTGTGAACATGCAGAAAAATGTCATTATTACAAACTAAAATCAACACAATAATGTATTAACACAACTTTTTTGCTTTAAACTCTATAAATGACAAATTGTTTACTCTTTCAGACAGAATATATGCTATATTGATATGGTCTTGACATGCACCTTTTCTGTTGGTTCAAATTAATTCAGAGTACAAATTTGATCTGGTGTTTTCAGAGTTTAAACGGTCATCTTAGCATCAATCAGTAAGCTTCTCTGCCTCTTTTTAAATAAGAACCAAATCTGCTATCAACTGCATTAAAATATACAGTACAGACAGGCAACATTTTAAGACTATTTGAACACATTTACACACATTTTATATTTGTGGACAAATGTAAACACATTTAAAGGTGTGATGAACTGGGCTTGTTTACTGTTTTATACTGTTGTATATGAGGTCTACTTGTGACATTCGTGTGGTTTTTACATTCAAAAACATCAAAATCAATAAGTAATAGGCTATTTTCTACCCGGGTTTTGAGGCCGGCTCTACAAACTCGGTTTTAATGGGCGTGCCGCATTGAAGACTTTAAGTAAACGCCCACTGCTTTGATTGGATAGCAGTTTGCGTAGTTGGAGCCTTCTGGGCTAGAGAAGTCGTTGATATTCTTTCTGTGGCGGTGGTGTTCAACCTGTCATAGATAGGTGCATTCCAGAACCTGGCGTTCGCTGGGCCTGTTGTCAATAACAGATGTAATCTCAGTAACAAGGGCGTTTTCAGTTCTGACACTTACATGATGTTCGCGTGAATACGATTCCCTCTTATATAACAAAAGCTCGGGTTAAAATTGTGATTTTAATTCATGCCTCCTTTAATACTATTTCGTGGAGTTCTGCTGATTTTTCCCAAATTTCAGTGTAGAATTAACATGAAAAGTCTGCATATTCTGTATGGCCTTGCTTATGAGGAAAAACTACTTGATAAAACTTTGTGGGTAAAACCTATGAGAGGGTAGATGTACACACAACAGGATAACTAAAAGTACATCATTTAAAAATGTAAGTTCATGTTATGTGGCTCTTAAAAAAATAATTTGCCGTCTGTTTTTTTTCTGGAGCTCTGCAGCAGTAGTTTTTATCTCTGAACGCAGGTTTTTATTTCTCTGGTCTGATAGGGTTCACTGAATCTCTGAATGCTTTGTTTTCTTCAGTTCCGTTGCATCATCAGCTCAGCTGCTGGAGTGGCAGCCACCGCCGGCTTCACAGAAATCTGTGTCCAATCTTCAGAAGCCCACACCCATAACCATCCAGGAGGTACCACACTGTCTCCTTCATTTTAATTTTAGTCACAAATGTTACTGTAACGTAACTATCTTGATGGTCCAGAGACTGCTGTGAGAATTGTGTTTTTTTTTGTTTGTTTCTCCAGAGCACAAGTTCAGGTGGACCAAAGCAATGGGCACAGCTCAATGGCAAAGCATCAGATCCGGATGGTAACGATTTGGTTTCTAATGCAGCATTTGGATTCGTGTAGTTGAGCCTTCATCGCGAATGATGTCGTCTCCTGCTGTTTTAAAGGGAAAATGTTTTCTTTTGCATCCGTTGCAGGTTTAAAGGCCTCAAGCCGACTGCAGCCCTTCTCTCACGAGGAATTTCCGACGCTGAAAGCAGCAGGAGAACAGGACAAGGTTGGCAAGGAAAGAAGCGTCTACGATCCGTCGTATGGGCCCGGACCAAGCCTCCGCCCTCAGAGTGAGTCCAGCGTGTATGACACTTGCCGCTGTGAGCTGTTTGATTGGCAGCCATGGTTTCAGAGACGTGGTGTATTCATGCTGTTCATTTCTCTCTTTCACTGACAGATGTGTCAAGTTGGAGGGAGGGTGGTGGGAGGAACCTGCAGCCCTCGGGACTGTCTGCTGCCCTCTCCAGCGAGACGGAGAACAAGAACAGCAGTTCAGCCGAGACCAGCACTCCCCCCCCCTCCTCCTCTTCCTCCCCCATCTCCACCACCTCCACTCAGCCCGCTGATCCGAAGGAGCCGTCACTGCGGCCCGCTCAGCCTGTACGCCGAGTCACACCATCGGCCCTCCAGTACCAGCACCAGCACCACACCACCACCACCTACCACGACATGCTGCCTGCCTTCGTGAGTCTCTGCCGTCGTACAAATACCACTCCTACAGAACCTGTCATGGCTTAGTAGTACCATTGCAAAAAATCATAAGCGGTCAGTATTCGGGAAAATTAACCGTTAAATGTGTTTGCCGTTTGTTTATCAGATGTGCCCTAAAGAGACACGTGAGATCCCGGGCTCCTCTGATCACGGCCCCACCGCTGTGGTGGCCCCTGTGCACTTTGATGCACGCTTCAGGTCGGCGTTCCCCGCACCAGAGCCTGTCAAGTAGGTTGTGCACTTATCCGTGACGTCCCATGTCGTCAACTTTCACGCAAAATTGAATTACATTGATGTTTCTATTACAGTGGTGAGTTAAGAAGAGAGAACCGATTCCCCCGCATGCCCCCACGACCATCTGCTCGGCCTGTCCGCCGCATAGGAGATCGAGCCCCTCGTCCTGCCATTATCAACCCTGATGACCTGAAAGACCTGGATGAACTGGACAACGACTGTGAAGATGGCTGGGCAGGCAAGGGCTCGCTGTTTTACTACATCACCAGATGTTTTGAGGAAACGTCTTTGTTAATGTCTCACTGGTCGACTATTTGCTGTTCTTCAGGTCTCCATGAGGAAGTGGATTACAGCGAGAAGCTCAAGTTCAGCGATGATGAGGAAGATCGCAAGCCGAGTGAGAAGAAAAAGATCTGGTGAGTGTTGTGCTGTGCTGTCTTAACACGGCGTGTGGCTGAAGTGCATCTGTGGTGTAAACGGCATGTTTGGTTTGTGTTTGCTCAGGGATGATTGGGACATCCATCAGGAACAACGGTTATCTCAGAGCTCAGGAGAAGCAGAGGAGGAGGCATACTTACGCCAGTCCAGAAAGACCAACGGACGATTCTCCTCTGCCGATTCTCAGGTAACAGCGAGGCACTGGTTGATGGAGAGCTGTTGTGTTCTTGAAAAAGAATTCTCATCTGCTTTATGTGCCATATAACTGGGAGGAGGAGGATACATAAACGAGAGGGTTTGGGATTTTAGAGCTCTAACAGTGTCTGTTGTCGATGGTTTTCAGCACCCGCAGAAGACTAGCGTAAACAGCGAGGCCGCAGAGGTGCCAGAGGAACCTCCACGTCAGGCACCTTCCCGTGGGAAGTTCGTCTCTGCTGACGTCTCTGAAGCGGTGGAGAGGGCCCGCAGGCGGCGCGAGGAGGAGGAGAGGAGAGCACGTGAGGAGAGGCTGGCCGCCTGTGCGGAAAAACTCAAAAAACTGGATGAGAAGTTTGGCAAGACCGAGAAACCTTTACGCTCCGAAACCCAGAAAGAGGACAAGGAGCCGACGCAGTCTCCGGGCAGGAAGTCATCTAAACAGCAGCAGGACAGCTGGCAGTATTCCACTAAAGGTACGACACGTGACACGCAGCTGTTTTATGCTACTTTCAATAATTTTCTTTACTCATTCAATGATCAATGTTCTGCAGAAGCGTCTGATACACCTGCAGAATCATCCACTCAGGATTATAAGGATGAAGGTTATTATCAAAATGATGATGAGGATGATTGTGCTGAGCCCACCTCCCCCGTCCCAGATTACAGCCGGCACCAGAAGCCAGTTCCACCCCGATTCCAAAAGCAGCAACATCAGCAGCAGCAGGTGAGTCCCTAACATGTGATCATGTTGGTGGAACGTGCCCGTTGTTAATGTGATGAACACAGAGGTCGCGTTAACCAAAAATTCTCCGTCATTGACGGGGTTATTTACCAGTGACAGAAAATTCTGAAGGCTGTCTGTCATTTTGACCGATTACAATAAGGGCACTTTGTAACTCCCCGTTTTGTCATTTCCCTTCATTAGAGCGTGATCGTAGGCTACTACTCCTGCCCTGAACACGATCGCGAAGGGACATGTGTTTCCCACTCATTAGCTTACTTGCAATGCCTGGTCCGTTTTGGAAAACGTGCGCGGTCAGCGGAGACTCGAGGTGCAGATGCATCGGTCACAGACCCCGCGACGCGTGCACGGATAAAGAACAAAGGCACGCAGCGGTGCGGTGTTTACAAAGTTTTTTCCTTCAGAAAAGCAACAAGCGTCTTTTTGGATGACGGACAATAAAAAAAGTCTAGCGCAACCTCTGTGAACATATTTATCATGTGTCTTTCGTGGTATTTTAGCTACTCTGTTTGGTTCCACGTCATACATCTCATGTTGTGTGTTTTCAAGGAACAGGTTTATAAAATGTCATCATGGCAACAGTCGGGCCACCCCTCCCAATCCAGCTCTGCTCAGAGAGGCTTTTATCCAGCTCACGTGCTGGGCTTTGACCCACGCTGGATGATGATGCCTCCATACATGGACCCGCGCATGGCTCAGGGGTGTTCTTCGGTAGATTTCTACCCTCCTGGGGTTCACACTTCTGGTGAGTAACACAATATAAACTGCAAGTAAACGTCAGGCACCACCTAGAATGTCTTGTCCAAGTTTAACCTGTCAACCACGGTTTTATTTTCTCCTCCAAGGATTGGTGAAACCTGTCATTCAGCAGGAGCATCTCAATAGTCCTGGTCCTGCCTCTGATGAAGGCTGCCAACCCAGCATGCATCAGGACAGAAGGACACCATCCGCTGAGCCCTACCAAGTGTGGAGCCAAGACAACTACTCATCTGCCCGCAGTTTCACCCCACCGTACCAGAGACAGCATGAGAACGGCGACAGGGGTCAGATGGACAACAGGAGCGAGAGGTCGTGCTCTAGAAACGACTCTTATGAGGAGAGAGGTCAAGAGACCGAGGAACTGACTCATCAAGGATTCCGTCAAGGCAGAGGTTCGGACTTAACACTCGGGTCCCATGAAGGCAACTCTGCATTGAGCAGGAGTCATCCTGGAGAAGGTGAATTCTCTAAATCGGACCACAGAGACGTCTCGTCTGGACGACATCAGAGAGATGACGAGGTATTCGACAGTAAGGACAAGAGCTACGATTCTGACTTCTGGAGGAAGGACGGCAGTCTGAAGAAAGATGGAGGCGGTCAGGGTCAGTGGTCAGACCAAGGTTCCAGCAGCAGCAGTAGCATTAGCCAACCGTCCGAGCCCAGTGGCAGAAGTCTTCGAAGAACCGGCCCCATCAAGAAACCTGTGCTGAAACCCTTGAAGGTTGAAGACAAAGAGAACGAGAAGCCCAAATCTGAACCTGAGGAGAAACCTGTCCCATACCGACTGGAGAAAGAAGTGGTCACCAACGTCTATGATCTGAAGAAAGATGCCCCACCTCTGTCTAACAGACACTCTGCCTCACAACACGTCACATCTGTCGAAGATAAACAAGTTGAACCTCCAAAAGTTGAGAAAATGAGCAACCTGCCTATGGAGTCGCACAAGGAGAACTGTTGGGACAGTGTGAAGTCTCAGTCTGTAGACAGCTCTGATAGCAGAGAGCCGCCGGCACCACGCCGCAACAACTGGATATTCATCGATGAAGAGCAGGCTTTCGCCGGGACCAGGGGAGCGAGCCGAGGACGTGGACGGGGTTTCAGAGAGTTCAGTTCTCGTGGTGGAGCTCGTGGAGGACGTAGCGACAACAACAGGGGAGCCTACAACAGCACCCAGAGAGCCGCACGGGGCCGTGGAGGTCGGGAGTTTAGGAGCGAGGACCCACAGAGAGGTAAACCCCGCAGACGCAACGTCAGCGAGACGCACAGCGAGGCCTCAGAGTATGAGGAGCTGCCCAAACGTCCGCGACAGAAGGCAGCTGAGAACGGAGAGGCTCCGCAACCCATCCCCGGAGATGTAAAGAGGGCCGACAGAGAATCGTGGCGATCCAACAAGGTCTACACGGACGATCAGAGTGCCCATGGTGATTCCAGAGACAAGACCAAGCCGTCTAGAGGGTTTGGAAGGTCTTTACCCCCTCGTCTCAATGCTGGATACAACCGTGGATTTGGAGCCAGGGACATTTCTACATGGAGAGGACGAGGAAATCAGTTCGGAAGCAGCTCCGCGCAAGAGAACGGGTACAACTTTGTTACCGAATCCTATCCTAAACGCCCATCGGAGCGTGAGGCATTGAAGTACCCCCCGAAATTGACTGGATCGTTCGCAGAGAATGGCGTTGAGGACCGGGAAGGCGGCTACTATCTAGATGGCGATAATCCGGACAACCGACCGTTGAGGAGGCGACGTCCCCCTCGCCAAGATAAACCTCCACGCTTCAGACGATTACAGCAGGAACGGGAAGTCGGAGGTCAGTGGAGCAGTGACAATTACGTAAACGGAGACTTTGCTAATCCGTGGCCGGGTCGCGCTAAGGGTGGAGAGGAGCACTGGCCCAACAACTACTCTGGAGGAAAGCCGCAGGAGCTCACGGTTCCGGGCGAGGATTGGGAGACGGGCTCTGAGAACAGCGATTTTAATGAGTGGAGGGAGAAACGGGGAGGAGGACAGCACGGTGATGTGATGACAGAGGCGGGTCACGGTGATCCCTCATCAGAGAAGAGAGAGCTCTCCAAACGAAGTTTCTCTAGCCAACGGCCAGCCGTGGACAGACAAAACCGAAAGAGTGACGTGGCCATCGAGAACAAGTTAACTCGATCATCAGACGTCCCGTCATCTACGGGTCCAAGTAAGAACGAGAGCTGGCAGAACGGCATCTGTAACACCAAGCGGTATGTATGCAGGGTGACACACATGCCTGTTAGAATAAATCGCAAGGAACGTTGACAGCCGTGTATGAACTTTGCTCTCGTTCATTCTACAGCGTTCCTGAAGACTCGCTGTCAGGTCTGAGCTCTGGCTCTGTGTATAGTGTGGAGCAGAGCGAGGAGAATCTTTCCACCAGCACCACTGAAGCTGCAGGGAAGATCATGGAGAAAGATCTGAAACCAAGAACAATGAAGGGAGACATGACGGAACCGCTGTCTCAGTATGAGCGCAACACTTACCCAGGTAAAACACACATGCTAGCTTTAGCTGAAAGTTTCATTTAAAGGAGTGTTTGATGACGGACCGAGCTGAACTGTTGCTCATGTAGTTTGTTCTCTTTGCTCACAGTCGAGAGCGACTCGGGAGCGTGTGTACCGAGTCCAGAGGTGTTCCAGGACGCGCTGTCCAAAAAACAAAGACGGCCACAGGAAGACGAGCGCAGGCGGAAGGATCTAAGCGTTCCAGTGAGTAGTCACTTATTCTTTCCTTTCATCGTGAATCCATTAGGCCCGAATCGCACGGGACGCGTTTTTGCAGTGAGTGGCGCCTTTTTTTAATCGTTTTCTGTTGGCAGTGAGAGTTTTGTGCGCTGTTTATGTGCGCCAAACGCCTCGCAGATTCGACGGAGCGCTCTGAGCACCTGCAGTTGTAAAAAAAACAACTCTTGAGCAGAAACTTTTTTTTTTTTCATTGTCCAATCAAATAAATGGAGAGGCAGGCCTTTCGGTGTGGAACTGATGGAACTTGTTGCCTAGCAACATATGAAAAAAAACGCTGTGTGCTGCTTTGTCAAAAAGTCTTCCAAAAAAAGCAAAAACGGGTTGGATGTGATCCGCCCCTTAGTCAGCAGATGCATCACAATGAGCTTTGTTGCAAAGCTGCTTTACAGAAAACATTGAGCGTGGAGTATTTATTTGTTTTTGTCAGTCACCTTGATGTTAAGTCATGTGGTTCACGTCCACAGGTTTCAATAAAGAACCGAGCAATCGCATCAAAAATGCCTCCACGCTTTGCGAAGAAGCAGGGCAGCATGTCCATCGAGCAACCCGAGGAGACGCTGTCCACGAGCAGCTTAGGAACGGAGATCTGGGAGACGAACAGCACAGGTGAGTCAGATCTGTGTGTTTCCTGTATGTTGTTTGTCAAGTGTGTCATTTACAGCATATTTCAATAATTATGATTATTCAACTCTGATTTTGAGCAATCTGTTGTTTGCATTTCTGAAGCCCTGACCGTCCAGTCATCAGGTGGTGATTCGTGGACGAAACAGGTTTCTTACACAGGGAGTGAACCCAATTCAGAGGTAATGATCATTCTGCCTGCAGTCGGGTGATTCTCACGAAATCTGGGTTTCAAGATGTCAAATGTGATTTGAATGCATTTGTTTTTAAGCAATTTCAAAAATAAATAAAAAAAACCCTGTCTGCTCATTACCGTAACCATTTAAAACAGTCAATCCCAATAGCATGTTTTGCTAAAAAAAAGCAAAGCCATGATGCCTAAGTATTTATTAATCATACACAATAGGACATTAGTGACGCAAATCAAATCGTGTTTTTTTACAGAAAGTTATACATGCAACCTTTTTAAATGCAGAAAACTACGTGTATCGGTAATGAGCATGAACAAAAAGTTGTGTATAGTGTGAGAATATTGCACTTTTTCCTAGAAAAATATAAAGTAATCTTTTAAACTGTTAGCCATTTGAAAGGCCATTACTGGCACATGTGTTTCTTCCCATAAAATCAAACTCAATGTAAATATCTTTGTTTGTGTGCGTGTCTTTTACAAATGTTACGGAGGATGAGAATATCAGTTATGAAAACTTCTTCATTTTTCTTATACATTAATATTGTGTCAATGAACATTTGTCATTTGAGAACATCTAGTAGAACATCCTTTTTTTCTTCAAAATATTATAATTTTACTGTTTAAATTACAACAATCAATGCACCCAGACAAATCAGGATGCGTTACGGTAATGAGAATTTCAGCAGAAAACGCGATAAAATACATGAATAGTTAAGTCCTATGTTAAAATGATGCTTTGTGCAAGGTGGAGAACACAATTATGTTTATGATGATCATTTTGTGTTACCAAATTATGTTTTATATGAGTCGAGTGGCTAGATCTTCACTGGAAGCTCGTATGGTAGCATCATGGCACTTTTGTTGTTGTGTTTGTATCAGATGGTGTGTGAGTGGACTGTGGGTGTGCCGTCTGAGGTTGGCGCTAACATGAACCACTCTCCGGTGTGCCAGGATTCGGATGCAGGACCCGAGCAGAGTAAAGAACACAAGCCGGGACCCATCGGGAACGAGCGCTCGCTGAAGAACCGGAAGGGCTCTGAGGGAATGGAGCGTCTGGAGGGTCCCATCACCCCCGTCAATGGTGTGGACATTCACGTAGACAACGTCATTCCCGTCCCGCCCATCGAGTTCGGCGTCAGCGCGAAGGATTCTGACTTCAGCCTTCCTCCGGGGTCCTCGTCGGTGCCCGTGTCCAACCCTGTTACTAAGCTTCAGGACGCGCTCGCTGGGAACGTGCGTGGGACATAATGCTTTATTCGCTTTGATTCTTGTTTGCGCAGCCGGAGTGGTTTTTTACGGTTTGTTTGTTGGTTCATGTGTGCGCAGGTGGGCTTGACTCAGGCCATCCCGATGCTTCGCAGAGATCATCTTCAGCCTGGAATTAACCTCAATCCCATCAGCTTCCCCACCGCAGACCTCACGCTGAAGGTAACGGCTTTGCACATCTCCTGCTTTCAAAGTGTGCGCCTAGCCTTCCGTGACGTGGTTTTTATGTGCTCGTCAGATGGAGTCGGCACGTAAAGCGTGGGAGAACTCTCAGGCTCTTCCAGAGCAGGGATCTCCAGGTGCCGCTGTCTCCGGGGCTCAGCCGGCCTGCAGCGTGGGCTCGTCCAGCGGCATCAGTTATAGCTCGTTCGGAGGAGTGTCTATGCCTCCCATGCCCGTGGCGTCTGTCGCACCCTCTGTCTCCATGCAAGGTCTGCTCCGGGTCTCATCTCAGATGTGTGTGTGTCTGTCACACGTGTGTGTTCATAACATGCTCTCGTCTGTGTGTCTGTAGGCAGTCACATCCCTCCTCTGTATCTGGACGGTCACATGTTTTCCAGTCAGCCGCGGCTCGTTGCCTCGAACTACCAGCAGGTACACACACACACACACACACACACACACACACACACACAGTGTCTCTCAAAGAAGCGTTTGGATGTGGATGCTGTTGTGGATACTATTGGTTGTGTTTGTGCGCAGGCCGCTCCTCAGCAGATCCCCATCTCTCTCCACACATCTCTCCAGGCTCAACTCGGCATGCGGGGCGCTCTGCCTGTGTCTCAGTCTCAAGAGATGTTCAGCTCCATCCCGCCGTTCAGGTGATTGGCACTGAGCTCTGTTCTGTCTGTGAAAATAAATCCTAACGCTCGAAATGTAGAAAACAGAAATCATCTTACCACGGGGTTCACATGAGATTCATGAAACATGAATGTTGCCCATCCCATCATACAAATGATTAGGGATGTGACGGTTCACTCGGCTCACGATGCGATTCACGATACTTATCTTGTTATTTTTACAAAACGACTTAAGACAAATTGAGAAATGAACAACTGCCCTTTTTTTATTTCTCAAATGCTGCACATTTCTTTGTAAAATAAAAATATCTTTGATGTCAAATAACAAAACTAAACTACAATATCAATGCAGAAGTCTCTTTAAAATAAACAAACGAAGACGTTGTCTGTGCTTTTCTTGGGATTTTTTTTACATGTAAGAAATGTCAGCACAAGTTAACACAGCGGCCCCCGCTGGTCAAAACATGTATTGCGATTCAAAAATCATCTCGATCGGCATGAATCGGCACATATTATAATCGATTTTCAACCGGCGCACGGTGAATCGTGACATCCCTACAAATGTGCTGCCTGAAATCACTTTCACACACGCTGTCAAATGTCTCATGTTGTTGGTCTTTTATGCAGTGATCCGTTTTCGTTTGATCATTAATCTGATCTTCGTCTCGTTGTCGTGTCTTGCAGGTCTCAGGTGTACATGCACCCAAACCTGTCTCAGCCCAGTCCCATGGTGCTCTCCGGAGGGGCTCCTCTCAAAGGACCCTATTCTCCATTTCCAGGCATTCAGTCAGAGATGGTGAAATCGCAGTCAGGCTCTCACTACCAGCCCATGAACGGCAGTCAGCCGCTGGTGTACGATGGGTCTTTGAGTCAGGCCGCTGGGATGGCCACCTCACAGCTCATGGACTCGCAGCTCATCCAGGTAATGGCGTCGGATGTTTCATTTTAAAGAGCAGTAGGACATGAGAGGCTGATTTGATGTTTCTGGTCGTGTTGCGTTCAGGTGACAATGCCCATGCCTGGATCTCAGCTGCGATACGGTTCAGCCCAGCAGCATCTCATTCTGCCCCAGTCCATTCAGCTCCAGCAGAACCAGAATCTGTCTGTGGGTGCTTCGCGTCGGATGATGCCACCCGGCTCTCAGCCTCAAGTCCTGACCAGCAGCAGGGAGGTGAGTGCGAGCGTTCACGAGTACGAGAACGTTGAGCAGAGTTCAGGTTAACGCTGTTGAACTGATGAGGTTTTATACGTCTGTGTCGCAGCACTCACAGATGGATATGAAAGGATTCCAGTTCTCTGATAAACACACACACTCACCTGGAATACCCAGCGGCTCCTACAGGTGAGCACGTTTGGCATGCAGACATCATGTTCTGTGCTTATTTTAACGGTGCCTTTTCGCACATTGTGTTGTTTGTAGTACACCTAAAAATGATCCACCTCTGTACATATGTGTGTTAATAGCATTTATTTATTTATTACACATTTCCTTGTTAAAGACCAAATATTGCAGATACAAAAATGACACACATATTGATTACATACACAATGAATGTCATGCACGGTACTGTAGATGTGATATCTTTACACACACTGTGTCTCTCTCTCGGTGTCAGACCCGGTTCTGCCAGCCCCATTGGGAAGCCCTCAGGAGCTCTTCAGGGTCATTACACGCATCAGGTATCAGTCATCTCGAGCTCCAGTGATTTTCTGTGTTGTAAATGTTGAGCACGTGACCCACAACTGATGTCTTTGCCGGTTTCCGCCCCCCAGGGCAGTATGGTCATGCACATGAGACCTCCCACCAGTGGCCCGTTTCCCAATCCCATCCAACGTCCCATCATGCAGGTCAACAAGACCGTCATCATCCGCTCTCCGCCCTATCCCAGCCCCGGGCGTGAGCTGTCCCGCTCCACGCCCACCTCTAACCCCGAGCCTGCCCTCAAAGCCCCGGAGGACGGTATGAAGGTGAGCCACCCACTGTGAACCTAGGTAATGTCATTTAATGTCACTCTTTTCTTGTTTTCATTCATGTCTCTTATTTTATTATTAAAATGTTCAATTGCAGTGATGTTTGTTTTTATGTCGTGTTGTTCAATAGAACAACGGTCCGTAAAAATAAAAAAAGTGGTTTTATTCCAATAAAAAGTGAATTAACATATTATAACTAGGGATGTAAGGATTCACCGTGAGCCGGTTGAAAATCTGTTATAATGAGTGACGATTCAATTCGGTTGAGGCTTGAACTGAATCGCAATACATTCTTTGAACAGCAGGGGCCGCTATTTTCACTGCAAACCTAAACGTGGATGCTGATATTTCTTAAATGCAAAAAAATCCAAGAAAAGCACAGACAGTATTAGACTTAGTAGACTTTTTCTATTATTAATTTGTTATAAAATCGCAGTTTACTTTTGTTATTTGAAATAAAACATTATTTTATTATGCAAAGAAACGTGAAGCATTTAAGAAATAATGCAAGGGAAGTTGTTCATTTCTAATTTGTTTCAACTCATTTTTTAAAAATAAATCGTGAGTAAATCGTGAATAAATCGCATCGTGAGATCAGAATTGTGAATCGCATCGCATCGTGAGCTGAGTGAATCGTTACATGCCTAATTATAACACTACTCGACTTTATTTTGTACATCGCTTAATCCTACAGTCATTTTGAATGTGTAATTCTGAAGTTTAACTTCTGCTTTATGAGTAGTGAAGTGTTTATATCAGCATGTGTTGTTGTGTTGTGTCCATGCAGGTGAAGTCTCTGCGTGACGTCAAGAGCTCACCTGTCATTCCCAGCAAAATACGGGATCAGCTGCCGACAGCACAAGTCAAATCTATTCGAACCGGAGCCATAAAACCACAGTCAGTCAAAGTGGAGGAAGGCAAAGCCTAAACTATGGACCTCGTGATCACATGACCTGGCTGTGTGTGGCCATCTCTCGCTCTCTCTTTCTGTCTCTCACTCTGTACTCCAGGATTGATGCACAGGATCACAAACTCCACCACTAAACGCCTATTAATAAACATCACATAGAGATATGAATATCTATATATAAGTGTATACTATATATATATAAATAGACATAGACACGATAGTTTTTGGACTTCTGCGCAGACTTTTCAAGATTTCAGCTTTATTTATTTACGTTTTTATTTGACATTTCAAGTGAAGAATAACGGTTACATGGCAAACCAATCCTGGTTGCGTTTTGCTCCCTCATCGAAGTCTGAACAGAGAGAAACGGTGCGTCTCCTCTTCCAGCCCGTGCGTCTCCACACCCGATGCCAAACTGAGCCGCGCGATCGGACTCCACACTTCCGTCGACGTCAGAAGAAGCGCTAGCGCTGCAGTGTGTGGCTTTATTTTTACTGGGTACCATGGAGTTTTAATTTTCTTTTTAATATATATGTATAAATATAGTAATCATGCCTATTTGCTTATTCTGAAAGAACACCTTTTATTCAATAAAAAAAACTTCAAACCCAAATTTGAGGACATTGTTCAATCCAAACATGGAGGAAATGCCATGGCAGCGTGAGCTCGTGACGGACTGCTTGATGAAATCATTTTCTTGTTTTTAACTCTGCGTTTCATGTGCTGTGTAAGTGCATTTGATATGATTTGAGTGGCGGCCGTGTGTGGAATAAACGTGAAAATCACATGTGGGGTTGTGGGGAGATCTGAGCTCTTGAGGAAGCCCAAGATGTGTTTTTGCTCCTCATTTTTTCTGATGACAAGTGTTGGATTGTTGTGTCGTGGTCTGCAAAGGAAAACTCATGTTTTGGTGGTTTGAGAGCGACACAAGCCGTAAACATCTAAACTGTCACGTTCACCAGGGTCCAGATGTGTTTATCCATGCTGTCAGCAGATCTTATGGAATTGCTCTGAATTCATGTTTTTATTTGAAATGTTGTCGTTGTCTTAAAAGAAAATAGTGTACAAAGCAAGGGTTTTTCCTTCATGACTGTACAGATTAATATCGATGTCATTTCTCTTTGGCTGACTGTTGGGTGTTTTAATGCCCTTTCATATGATTTCTGCTGTGATGATTTTAAACCTTTTTTCACATTCATAAACGCTGGCACTGACCGAACACTATATTTTCAACAGCAACTCTTTAATCGCACGACATCTGTACAGACATATTATTGCTCTTTTGCGGTTTAAAATGCCAGCAGTGATTTTTCTTTGACCTTCATTTTAGGGGCTTTTCAGTGTTGTTCATCCTATTCATGTGTGCTCATACTTGACCTTTTATTGGAAATCTGATAAATGAGAAATAAAGCTTCAACAAAGAGCGTGAAGATATTCTTTTTATTTCTGTTGAAGGTGTGGTGCTGTTAGTCAGGCCATCATCTAGCTTGTGCAAAATTGTTAGAAAATCTAAAATAAATACCATGAATAAAATGGCTGCTAAATACACATAAAGCTCGCCACAAATAACATTTTCGTAATCTGAAAATAAAGAAATCATAACATTTACTGTAGTGCTTTAACTTTTACATTTGTATGAAAACCATGTCCTTCCAAAAAACACTACAATGTTTTCCGTTTCAAATACTATTATGACCCATCAGCTGTTATAAAACCTTGGTTCCAATTTCACCAACAAACCACAACATGGTTTCTAAAATGAAATACAAACTTGAGAATAAATTCATTTCACATATATATTCATGTATTCCTTTTTGCTCTTGAGAACACACTGCACAGCATAACACACATTATCACGATATTGTACATTCACTCTTTTTTATTCTTATTTTTTGCTCTGTGATCAGGAACAGTCCTCCTGAAACACTTGCGGTAAAGAAAACAGCAGGTTTTGATGAAAATGAACACACTGAGAGTAAAAATAGTGAGTAAGAAGGCCATGACATCCAGTAGATGATACTGATACCAGGTCAGTTCGTGTGCCTGAACTCTCAAGTGTTTCGCTCCTTTATTCCTCATCACAAACTCGATCCAGAACACGGCCTGATCCAGAGGCTTCATGGGCTGGTCGTGATGAATTCTGGACAGCTTCATCATGCTCTCCTTGTACCTTATTAAACAAAGCACAACATCTTCAAGAACATTCTTCAGAATGACAAAAATGAATTTAATACTGAATACGGAACGTTTTGTACAATAGCCACATTTGTTCACTATTACATGTGAAGATTTGACTCCGTGACCAAAGGTTTTCAAATATAACACCAATTTACATGTTTTGCTTCGCTTGGGGCTCAAACCCATGAAGTAATCGAACAACAGTTTCTTTCTTTTCTTGAACTTACGTTGTATTATAAATGACAGTGTTGAGAGCGTCCACCAGGTCTTTGGACGTCATGGTGTTGACGTCGAGGACGACAGCAGCTCCTTTGCTTTTCATATGGTTGAGATTATCCGGCTGATCAGCAAACAGTGGTAAACCCACCATAGGAACACCATGATAAACAGCTTCATACAGTCCGTTCGTCCCACCGTGAGAAAAGAAGGCCTTCGTTTTGGGATGTCCTACGAGATGAAACAAATCTTCATGTCTCTGACATCACTGGACATGAATAATGTGACGTGAACACATGACGACACTTTCTTTACCAAGTAAATCATTCTGTGGGATCCAGTCGTAGAGTTTTGTGTTGGGGGACAGAGTTTCTGGTGTTTTCCCACTGTGACGCCACACAACCTGTGCAAATATACACACAAGGAAACTTAGTAACATTTGCACTGTGGATTTTAACACCGAAGTCACAACAGTCAGTTTCATGAAACATTTCTTCAGTGTACATCTGAGTTCATATATGTTATTTCTTCTATCTTTTGTCAGTTTATTTTGTCTTCGCTGTTATTTTATGGCTGAGTTTACTGTGTGTGTATATGACATCATTCACAATGCTTCATGGGTTGTATAGATCACTGCCTCATAAATTCATGTAAATATCTTGTACTTTGTGCTTCGACCCTTTACCTTTGTGCTCTTATCAGATTTGTTTTTAGCTTTAAATAAAAGTTTGTAATGATTTGTTTCAGACCATCTCTTAATTCTAGGAAGGATATGTTAAAGCCCTGTTGTTAATGACTGGGTAAATACTTCTGGCAAAAAGACGGCTGAAAGTGAGAACTCGTTGCGGCTTTGGAAAGAATGAGACCTTACAGACCTTTTGTGGGATCTGAGCGAAAGCAGAAGCGATCATGTTTGCTCTGTCCATTGTCAGATTATTCACCAAAGTTCCCAATGAAAACACGACAATGCCATGATCTCCTGAACTCTGAACAAACTCCTCCAGATCCTAACAACACACACAAAGACATTCTACAACACTGTAGTTGTGTTCTTGCATGATTTGTGATGCTGTAAGAAAACTGACAACAAGGTTGTCAGACTGACAAACTGGTAATGAACCACGAATGATATTAAAGTTGTACAAAATAACAACAAAGTACACAAAATGATAACAAAACTATTCATAAATACAGTTTTATGTGAGTTATTAATCATTGTTAAAGAAACAGACACAGGTCAAGCATCTTGTAATGCTGTCTGTCAGAGACGTTACCTTTAGAAGAGGTTTGGCAGGTTTGCAGTGTAATCCTCCAACAAATTTAAAATTAGGCATCAATGGTCGAGGAAACTCAACATCCCAGTAGGTTCTGATCAACCAGATGTCGGCCTTTCCCATCATCTCACACATAGTTGTGGGTTTACCTGTGAAAGACAGAAATATCGGCGCTTACTAAACTCTTCGAACATTTTGATGAACAATAACAGCCATTCATATTAAATGCAAAACTTCTGCTCTATTTACAGCAGTAAACATGCACACACATTCTGAACTGCTGGGCTGAATTTCAGCAAATAATTGAAAAGATTGGTTCAGTTTGTATCAATAAAAAAAAGTAAAAAAAGGTTATTTAGAAACCATTTTAACTTTAATTCATAAAAACAATTGATTAAATTCACATGTCTGGTGTCTTCAAAATAAACGGGACTACATAGTTGCACACGGTGGATTGTCATTTGTAGCTGCAGTTGCGGCATTACGCCACTAGGTTCGCGCTGTTTCGTTATCATGACCGTAAGGCGCTGACAAAACTTCGGGAAAAGCTGCATTTTTCAAGGAATTTCCTATTAAACGCTATATTATGAGCTATGTCGTGGATGTTCAGGTGAATAATGTTCCCTTTGTGTACACATAGATTTCTTTAAATGATGTTTTAAAATAACGCGACACCCCATGCCTCAATAAGAGATTATATTCACACACCCTAATCTTATTTTTGAAAAAAATGGTGGGTTTGCTTTTCTGTTGCAATGCAATTTTGAGATGAATTTTACGGTACTTTAACCACAGTAAAAAAATACAAACTTAGCTTGTTTGCTCTTACCTAACACTTGACTGTAGTAGTTATCCAAACTGTTGAAGGCCACCCGAAACGCAGCAGAATAAACAGCATAAACAATCCCATTTTTCAGTCTTTCAGTGAAACTCATGTGATCCGTCATCACCGACGGAGGAACCGGGACAAAAGAGGGTGGCGCGGGCATCTGTCCACACATCCTCTCCATAGAAAAACCCAGAGAAAACCTCAGGGAGATGACGACCGGCAGGTCCAGAATTTCAGCCAGCAGGTCACTGCATATGATCATGGGGTCATATAAGAGCACATCAAACCTTAAAGCCTTCAGACGAGCGATCAGCTCTGCGTTACGCAGCATAGCGTCACACATGGTCTGGTGCATCTCGCGCAGTTTCCCGAGCAGGTTCATGATCTCGAGACCTGTCCGGACCATGTTCGGTCTGGGGTACTGCATCCAGATGTTGACCAGCTCTTCGCTCAGACCGTGCAGCTCGCGCGCCTGTAGAGACACATTGAAGACCACAAACTGGAAGCGCTCCGGCTGTCTAAAGTTCACGGTGATTGAAGCCGTGCTCACCAGAACCGTCACGCTGTGGTCTCGGTTCAGCAGCTCGTCCACGATGTTGCGCATGTTGTACCAGTGACTGTATTCGCCCGGTAACACGAGCACGTTACCACCGTGCGCAACGCTCGAGACAGTGACGAGGACGACGACAAAAAGTGTGCGCGACATTCCCAAATACAGCTGCATGATGGAAGCGCGCGCGCGGTCAGGACATCGAGGCGTAACCCGGAAAAAAAATCCCTAACAATTATTAACCACTACAGTAACCACAGTTTAACCATGAAATCTGTGCTACAACTACGATAATTCAAATGGCAATGAATCTGCCAAGTGGTTAATACACTTATTTTTACTATAATACAATTTTCACAGTGATTGATATTTACCTCAGAAACCTTGATGCTTTTAGGAAACGCAGTTCACGTTTTAAAAAGTCCATCGCATGCATCATCAACAACTTTCATATAAACTTGTTTTTCTATTAGTCTTTAGTTAACTATGTCACTTTTGTGGAAGAGTTACATTTTCTTACTGTTTTGTGTTGTCTATTGCTTTCATATATTGCATGGTGAAGTTTTGTTATTGTGTGTTATCTGCTATTGTTTGCCCTTTGTATGCATTCGTATTTTTATTGGCTTTGTCTTTTGCTTCTTATGTCCATCTACTTCTTTTGTAAATAAAACAATTCGTTAAAGTACAGATGACAGTTACAATCTTGAATTGGACTAGTAAGTGTTGATACTTAAAGGGATACTCCACCCCAAAATGAAAATGCTGTCATCATTTACTCACCCTCAAGTTGTTCCAAACCTGTATACATTTCTTTGTTCAGCTTACCACAAAGATATTTGGAAAAATGTTAGCAACTGACATCTCCGAGACGACATTGACTACCAGAGTAGGGTTTGTTTTGGCTCTGTTGAACACAAAATGAGATATTTTTTAGAATTTAGGAAAGCAAACAGTTCTAGGGCACCTTTGACTGCCATTACATTTTCCCTACTATGGAAGTCAATGTCCCACAACTGGAAATTGCCAACATTTTTCCAAATATCTTTGTGTTTAACAGAACAACACATTTTTATTTATTTACTTATTAATCAATATATTAATTTACATAATTCATGACAGAATTATTAGAGTATCCCTTTAATACGCTACAATTCACAATTTACACTAGTGTTACTAGTTTTATCTGCAACACATATTTTTCATGATTTGTCCTTCACTGTATATCCAACTATATTTGATAGCCTTTGCAACTTTTTTGTAAATTAATTGTTGCCCTTCAACTCATCTTCTCGTGATGAAAAATGAAATGAGAATTTCATCGTAGCAAAGTACACACGACAATAAACATCCTGAATCAGTTTTAATAATTACGACGGTTAACTTGGAATGATGAACGAACGATTTTGATGAACGAAAAAAACTCATATTACAATGCTATAAAACAACAAAAAACAAAAGTATTTCTTAATGTTTGACAAGCTACTTTATTAGGAAGAAATTGTGGGCTTGAAGTCTCAAACGTTGGTTTCCAACGTTTCCTCATCATGGTTTTCAATCCCTTGAAACCTGTATACCAATGCAATTGAAGAATTTAAATTTTTATTAGTTAATCTCTCTCCCTCACAACCTTCCTCCATCCATCACCTGCACCATAAGTACAGCAGTTCCTTGACTTCTACAATCATTTCAAATCAATCTTTCACTTCGGCTGGAGGTTTATGTTACAGTCAGTGCCCTTGCTGTCCCGTACTCATGATGAAGCACAGCCTCGAACACTGTATTGCTCGATATGAAAGCGAATGGAAAACGCACCGAGCATTATGCAAGTCAGACAATGGTTTTACCCACACGATCATAAATAAATACACTTGTTACCCTGCCACCTGATGTAAGGCCAACAATATCAGTGCGTACTAGTCCATCGCATGCATTTCAGATACCGCAAACATCACTGGACGAGACTATCTGTAAACACAGTTTTAATACAAAAGAAGTCAGTTGTACAATTACAATCCCCACCTTAACTCCCAATGCGAGCACTGCAATATCACACACACACAGTTATCAGAGACCAAGCAACAAATCTTGATTTAACGATCGGTTGTATTTACATGTGAATTCTTCCGAGATGAAGCGGTCACTGAATAAAACGACACATCTGATGAAGTCGATATCTACGCGAGCTGACGTGCCAGTATTCTCTACGAACGTGAGAGTTTACAGAGGGGAGAAGCGCGCTTCAGACGGCATCCATGCCCCTGGAAGAGAAAGAGGAGGAGAAGCCGAGGCCCATTCCCCTCTGCGTGTGCGTCTGCGACCGCGCCATCTCGTACTGGACGTCCAGGTTACGAAACATCTCCTCCTGCTGCTGCAACGTCTTCATACCTTCTTCATTCACTGCTCCCGAGGGGCCGCTTTCCTCTTCACCCTGCGTCGGACACAACCGTCAGTCAAAACCGTGTTGTTTTTCAAACGTCGCATGTTAAATATAACAAACCACTCACTTTGATGCCCATCAGTTTGCGAAATTTAACGTTTTGGTCCTTGTTGCCAAAACTGAGCTTCTCCCAGAGCTCAGCCGTCTGCGACTTGTCCTGCAACACGAACACGTGTTTAGCACTCAGATGAACCAAAACGTACAAAGTACATATTTGGCTGATCTGTGCCGTGTCCTCACCCCCTCTTTCTTCCCCTGCCACAACCTCTTCCTCTTCTTCTCCTGCTCGGCAAACTTCATGGGGTTGACCGCAGAGGGATTGTAGTAGCTTGGCACAGCGATGCCGGTCTCCGCTAGCGTCTTCGCCTGAAGCGCCGCCATCTGAGCAGCCATGGCGATCTGCGGGGTGACCTGCGTGCCGGAAGCAAGCAGCGCCGCGACGTTCAAGGCCGGACCGGCCGCTGCGGTGACCGTGTCGCATGACAGCGGAGCCGCTGCTGTTGAAAAAAAAACGGCGACCCGTGAACCATCAGACGGACCAAGTGCTGGGTCGCACGTGATGCTTCTAGTCAAACGACTCACCTGCTGCTCTATCCTGCTGCTGTTTATCAAGCAATTCTTTCTCCTTCTGTTCTTGAAGTTTCTTCGCTCGGTCTAACCTGAAATTGTGAAGATGACTTATAAATATGATAGACTAGGAAACTTCTTCATCTGGATTATTGTCTCCAGACACAAGTGATGCTTTACCGTCTGGCCAAGGCCTCTTGAGCGTCCATGGCCGTGTTTCTGCCTCTAAAAGCCACAGGAGTGGCTGACCGACTGCGACTTCTCCTCTTAGTTTTCTCTGTTCTCTTTTTCTTCTCCCTAGATGAAACTGGGAATGTCAAACCACCTTTTTCATTTACCCGCAGGGACACGTGTGCATTTTTATTCGCCCACCTGCTCTTGCTGTGACTCCTGCTGCGATGTCTGTGTTTGCCTTTGGAGTTCGATTGAGATCTGCCACGTCTCTTTTTCTCGTGACTCTTCGATCTTCGGTCGCCGCTGCGCGAGCGAGATCTTCTTTTGTCCCAGTTACGATTATGATGTCGTCTTTAGTGAAACACAAACAAGCATGAACAGACTGTACACCATAAATGTGTTTGTCAAAAAGTGAAAACCGTCACCTTTCCCTGGAGCGTGATCTCGACGTGCTTCTCGTCCTGGAGGATTTCCTCTCTTTGCGACGCTGACGCTCTTCCATGTCTTCTGACAGCCTGTCGCGGCCCTTATCCGACAGCTCCGGCTCCTCGGATCCGCTCCGGCATTTCAGAGAGTCCTTCCTCCTCACCTGTTTTAAGAAGAATTGGGTCTCTTTCAGGAAAATAGTGCAACAAAGAGAGTTAGTACATTGGTTTGAGGACAAACCTGCCAAGTATTTTTTTTATAAGAAAAACACTTGAACGTTTGAGATTATAATATAAGAGCCCTATCCCAACTTCCACCACCATCCAACGAGTGCAACGTGTACAGTGACATTTCACAAACCAGCACATTTAAACCCAGTTCAAGGGTCAAAAAGACAGAACCCTGTGAAAAATCAAAAACGTCCTGTCTGCCAAACGGGCAACATGTTACAAGCACATTACAGCTTTGGGACAAACCTACATCTTGGTCTTTTTGACGTTTTTCTTGCATGCACTGACCTTTTTTAAAAACATTAAAGTGAACATGAACTCAAAATGAACCCCATTTACTTATTCAGTTTGTCGTAAAAAAGAAAATCGCTTCCATCAAAATGTAAAAACTTGGCCGACAAAACATTCTATAACTCTCACCAATCGTTCATTTCGTAATTTAATGCAGATTAACATTAATTTGATAATGGCAATTATAGCGATGAATATGATTCGGAGTCCCAACACCATATTGATTCCATTGAATATTTAGTTTTACTCAAGTAACAAACGCAACATGGGATGCAAATGTTTCATGTTAACTTTATGATCATACGGCATTTTACAGCCACATAATACATTTAAAACATAAATCGCCTTATCTTTACATGAGTACTAATCACTACATGTTTCAATAGCAAATTTCAGCTGGTGACTACAAAAAGGCAACAACTGGTCTTGTGTGACAAAGAGAGATAGGTCTTGTTGTAAGTAAATGAGTTTGAATGACTGATAGTTACCTGTCCAGGTAGTAGGCACATAATTTTGCTATCTGTCAGCAGCGTCTTCTGTTCAGTGTGTCTCTTCGTGCATTAGCACGCTGAGTATAATTTATTATAGAAATGTTATCATGTGATCTAAATAAAGGACGTTCAAAAAAGCTCCCAAACAATTCTCTTCATCTGTAACATGTATGATTTACACAATCTAAAATCACATTACATGCGCTTAGATGTGATTAGCTCACTGTTTTCTGCTCAGTCTGGCATTTCGTTCTCGTCTAAGCTTCATACTCATCCTGCGCTAAAACTAGAAATGCCAGCTGTAAAATGACTGATGCTGTTATCAGTTTAACTACAGGTCAACATGACATCAACGGACTTAAGTTAGTTACCTCTTTGCTTCTGCTTCGGCTTCGTCTGTGCCTCTTGTCTCCTAAAACACAACAAACAACAACTGAGTGGAATGGAAGTCGCCTCGCTTGGCAAACACCATTGTTTTTGGTCCAACCGTGTAGTTTTTGCCACATACAACTACAAACCAATTAACCTGTTTTGTAATAAAACCAGAGTTCATTTGTGCTTTTACTATGAAAACAAGACAAAAAAAGGGGCCAAATGTGTTCATTTTCATTCACTTTTTTTTGTAAAGGAACACGCTTACCAATACATTATTTATAAAGGGAAAATAAGGAGAAAAGTTAAGAGTTGTTCTTATTTTATTAGTAGTTTTTAATATATCTGTTTTTTTTTGTACAGTCCATAGAGGTAACAAGAATAAGGATTTCATTACATATTGAACTGTGTATGTGGCAAAAAAAAAACATTGAATCTGAAATTGTCCAACACATTTGCTTATTATAAAAAATAATTTATATTATGAATGCATTGTCTGCCAAAATGCTTAACTGTGAGTCACTATTAAAGTAAATAACGATTTACCTGATTTGCGCTTGCGCTCCACCGAGCGCGATCTGGACCGGGAGTTGTGCTTCGAGTTCCGCGAGGCTTTTGAGCTTTCCGGTCCGTACCGTCGACGGTCTTCATCAGACTGCGACTTACCCGACAGCGCGCCGCTGAAGTCGGCGTCATTTGCCTGGTTGAAAACACATCAAGAGATGGAACATGAAATACATTTAATACTGACACGAACGTTTTCATTACTACCCCAAGTCAGTAACGTTACATACGGAGAATCTTTGTGCAAACTGAAACCCGCGTAGCCGCTAACCAGCAAGCGAGTCAGTTGTGTTGATGCTGCTGCTGGGTATTTTATTTATACACAAATTCAATGTAATGTACAATTAACCTCCCAGATGTAACACATAGAATCCTCATATTGAACAATATGTTGTAGACCTCTATTAATCTCCGTCTACATATTTGAACACATCCGCCATTTTTTCCTATACATGTAGCAGTCGATGGATTGCTGTTTTGTTGTTTTTAGCTTTCGTTACAGGTTTTGTACATTGAGAAATGATAAGAAAAATGTATTCACCGCCATGTCACACAAGAAACGAGTGAAACGTCCAATGAAATCACTCTTTTCGTCGCCAAATTGTTGAATTTGCTTCACGCATTCGCGACTGTTTCGGTTGAAGAAAACCCGGATGTTTCCTCTTCTCTTGATGGTTTGGGAGGCGCGTGCGAGCATAGCGCCGCCCTTGTGGTCAACGTGTAGATGTTTGCTTCAGACTTAAAAGTCATGTCGAACTTGATCACAAGTATGGAATTCCAATCCTGCCAAAATTAAAAATAAATAAATGCAAAAATAAATCCATGAAGAAATGTAAAAAACCGAGAGTAAATACAGAAATTAATTTTCAAAAAATATAAAAATGAATGAAAAATACGTATCATGTTTATATGGTTATTTAAACATTTATTTATAGTTTTTGTATTTCAAAAATGTTGACATACAAAAATGTACAAATAAATAAATGTTTAAAGAAAGAAAGAAATAATATACGTTTAAATATCTTTTTTTCCGTTCATTTTTATATTTTTGGAAAATCAATTTCTTGTTTTATTTATTTATTTTCGCTTTGTTACATTTCTTCATGGATTTATTTTTGTATTTATTTATTTTTAATTTTGGCAGGATTGGAATTCCATACACAAGAACAGGACTGCGTTTCCCGATAACGTTGTCTCTAAGCGCGCTACGAAGACTATAAAGGGACACCTTAACTCCATATAGGCGTATCCCGAACTATACCTTAGGAGGTTACTTTCTTACGTCCCACGTTACCAGGTGGTGGCCATGGTGGTGGTGCTGAATTAATGGATATCGATCGTTCGACAATCAATTATTATACATTGACTGCTTCACTGCGTTATGTGAGAACAAGCACTTTAGAATAAAAACAAACATAGGATAAAAACAAAACAAATTACAAATTAAATCCAACCATGGATATTATTTAATTGTTGGGAGCGTGCCAACCCGCAATCTCATGCCCAAGTGTATCAACTAACTGATACGGTCATTTATATCAAAGGTTCTCAAACTTTGGGTCGGAGGGTCACGCAAAGCCACTTGCTGTTGCGGTGCATTAAAGAGTTTATTCCAGCAACTAACAATTACTTGTATAGTTCACACACGTTCATTGTGCTTGGACACCATGGATGCGCAAGCGGCGCATTTGCAGCGCGAAGCATGTATGGCCGCGTTTATTAAAACATTAAATTATAATCAACATTATTAATAATCACACGTACAATATCAATGGCAATAATAGAAACAAGTATGCCATAATTGTGCATTCCTACAATTTTGATATTGAAATTAAACGTATTAATCCATGACAAGAAAAATAAAAAGTGTGCCATATGAGATAGCCTGTGTTTGGGAACCCCTTATTTACATTATCATAATATACAGTATGTTGCTATAGTGTCATTATTTTCTCAATAAAAGCAACGCGGAACAAATAATCAACATATTATAAAAAAGCTGAATTTAGGGGCTGCTCCTTTGAGTTTGTCTTGACAAAGTTAGACCAACAAGATCCAAAAGCTGCTGAATTTGCTGCCGTGGCAGGTTAACTTTTCTATCATTATAATTGCAGCATAAATTGTTTATTTTTCACGGAATAATTGCACTAAAATGCTCCGCGGATGGCGCCGTCTTTGATTTAGCCAAAAAAAAAAATGCTGTATCGCCGCAGTTTATACCACAATCTTTCTCTTTAAATATACTCCAAATTCTTTGGGCTGATGCACCTTGTTTAGATAATATCATCACAATTTAAGAACGACGTATAGCGTTAAGAAGGTTTCGGGGAAAGCGGCCGATTTAGCTGAACGGAATCGTAATCCATGAAGCACGCTGAATAATTGAATAATACGAAATGTAAAGGTGTGGCAGAGATTAAGAGATTAGAAAATATGTATACCTGCTTGTGAAAATAAAAACAAAGCGATAAAAGAGCACTAGGTTGTAAAAATGTGACGTCTGTCAGGGGATTTCAAAATCCTCAACTCTTTAATACGTCATGAAGGTCTTCCTCGGTGAGGCTTACATCTAGATAGTAGGGATTTCCACAGTTCTGTTTTATCAGTTTTTTTATTTAATGTTAAAATATCAAACACATTCTTCTTACGAGATGTCTCCACTAAATTGCTTTGGCAATGGTTTGAATCAAACAGATTAAACTAAATACTCTACCATTCAAAAATTAAGGGCACTTAATCATCTTTTTTTGACATTTCAAAATAATAGTTAACTCATGGGAATGAGCCTATGTTGACAAAAAAAAAAAAAAAATATATATATATATATATATATACATGATGCATTTTAGCACAAGATGTGTTAAACAGGGCCAATATTCATCAAACAAACACTAATTACCTAAAAGATCACTTCACAAAAATCTTATTCACAACAAAACAACACCGACCTTCTAACATCAACTATATACATTTCCCATCAGTTCTTGATGATGTGAAAAAGCATAAAAAGTAAAAATATTAAAAAAAAAATAAAAAATTTTTTTTATTTCAATTCAGAATCGAATGATCTTTATTCAACATTTTTTTATAATGTAACATCTATTTGTAATTTATTTTTAAAGGTTTTGTTGGGTCAAGTTAAACTACATTTTATTTTTTTATTTATTCGTTCACTTTTCAGTTCAAGTCATTCATTTAAAAAAAAACTTTCCCTAAATTATGTTGGCACACTTATAATTTTGTCTACAAATATTTCAAACATTTTGTCATAAGCCTTCAGATAAAAGCTTTTTAGGATTATCAGAAGAAAATGAACTCTAAACTTTTGACAGTAGTGTAGTAAAATGCAAATTTCTAGATTTATTTATATATGTACATTCTATTTTAATGTATGAAAATCCTTGTTAAGATTTTAACAAGGATACATCAAAAATTATATCATTGTTTCTTTTACAAAGTTCATAATGGGTGAAGTTAAATGCAGTAAAACTAATTGAAGCTTCAAGTTTTAATAGAAAGATCTTTTGAATCGATCAACTAAGCCGCCAATGATGAATTACACTGTGAGAGAACCACAGACTGCAGTTGCCCAAAATATAGAAGTCTTGCAATAAATACTAAAATTTGACGATCAGTATTCATTCATTTTTAATACAAAGGGGAAAAGGGGAAGTGATTTTTTTAAACAGATTTACTGAAGCAGCTTTATGTTTTTTTACTGTGTTCTTACTCAAATGTTTATATCTTTTATTGATGATGTGTATACAGTATAACACATGATACTTCATCTGACTTATTCGAAGTTAATGCTAAACAGTATCTCCAGTATCTCTCTTTGTGCACAAAACTTTTTGTATAATAAAAATGTTTACTAGTATTTTGGTTCATCCAAATTTTATATGGTAAAAAGTTGTATTACTTTTTAAAAGAACAATTAATTAATTAAACTGTGTTATTAAACTAATGACATTGTAAAGTATAAATTATTATAATAAATAATAATTAATATAATTAATAAATAATTATTTGTCATTAGCAAATAATATACAATTCTCTGTATTACAGAAGTGATACTCAGATCAAAAAATATAACACAATAAATGTTTTTTGAACAATAAAATTTCACATTTCTTCTTTAAGTTAAAATGTTACTGGGTCTTACAGTGTCTTACAGATGTCAAATGATTCTTTTCACATTTTGCAACTAGATGATGAAATGAATAAAGGACACAGTAAGAGATTTTAGGATAAGTACAGTGGGTAATGAATCACATGCAAAGTTTAATCACTCGGTTTTTCCACCATCAGTATTGACCTATGACACTGTAATGTGTGTAATTGTGGAATAAAGCTTTATAAAAAGGGCCTTTGATACAGTAATACTATATCAGATATCCAAATAAGCCACAGAGCATCTGTTTCCACATCTTGTGAATCTGTGATAGTGAACCGATGACACAACACTGAAAGTGACTGAAAGAGGTGGAAACACACTCTGATGCAAGAACCCACTAATGTTTATGTGAATGCAAAAAAATCTCTCTGGCAAATATTCTGAAATTGAACTGTTATTAACCCTTCTGTTATGTTTTGGATGCCAATGCCAATTTCCAATTGGATGCCAATTTCAAAGCAACTTTGACATCATCTGAAAAGTTTTCGAGTTATATTCCCTTGAAACTAATCAACAAGAAAATACATTGCTTAATAACGTAAATACACGAAAGTAATAGTTTTGTTTTCAGTTATTTTCACATTTTTTTTACTTCTGGAACTAAAGCTTAATGATAGACAGCTTGGTGTTTCTGCAGGAACTCAATTCAGAAAACTCGGCAATCACATACAATATACGTACACAAATCAAAACGTTACGTTTTCCCCTAATAGTTTATTTCCAATATCAGGTAGGTGAGGCCTGAGTAAAAGCAAATCATTTAAATCCAAGTCATTTGTCATATATTAACACATTAAATCATTGCTACATTTGGAGGGTTCAGCCAGATGTGTTTTGCACATTGCATTATGGAAAACTTCTTCACATAAAAGTTTTACAGCAGAATAAATGTAACCAGCCGAACATAAATATCTGTTGGAAGGTCTTACTAAACACAAACATCTGCACACGCAAACATATATGTTTAAGGGGAAAAACTTGACAACACGGGGCCTGTATCAGGCATGTAAAATCCCCATTAGTAAATCCCCATTAGCCCACTACGCAGGCTGAACTGATTGATGGATAAGAGATGAGCAATATGACAGCTTAAATATGGATAAAGACACCATCACAAATCAACAAAGCTTCTCGACATGGCCAACAGAATCCAGCTGTACACCGCCGGTAAGTGTCTTTACAGCGCATTCTTAGTTATCTGACATCACACACAGTTATCTCACACAAAACTCAAGAGATATCGCACATCCTCACTCTTTCAAAAAGAAAACAGCTCAGTATGAAGTTTTATTTAACATTCTTAAAGGAGATTCTCATGATTTTGCTCTTATTTTTACAGTCACGCTCCTGTTTCTGCTTTTGCCAACCAATGAATCTTCATGCATCGGTCTTGCATCTACTTCAATGAAATCGTTGGGTAGAGAGGCATTGAAACATCTGGTGGGTATATAGAATACTGTTTTATGGCCTTATATTTATATTCAGGTTAAGCTTTTGTTGATAAATGAGTCTCGGATGAAGAACACCTCAACAGCCAGTAGAGTGGATCTAAACACGATTGGTTTGCGTTTTAAGGAGAACACGGCTAATGCAGCTCTGAGAGCTCACACAGGAAGCCACAGCGTCGGATGCATCAGAGAAGCGAAGGAACACGACCGGCTGAACTGTTCGATAATCCACACGTTCAGCTCATACCTGAAGGAGGCCGTCGAGATAGACGGGTTAGAAGACGACACGAAACTACACGACATGCTGAACGCCATCAGACAGCGCTTGGAGGACCTGAAGCAAAGCACGTGCAGAAATCATCCGCCGGACGTCTGCGAGACGCTTCTCCGCGACAGAGAGATGACTTCTGAGAATTTAGAAAAGCTGAGAAGCGTTCTTATGCTTTTCGTCCAATGGTTTTCCAAACCTATGGAGTGATGCTTCGGCGAATGTAATTGCTCTTTTAGCTATATATTGGTATTTATTTTTATTTATTTATACAATCATGTCGTTTATTGAATCGTCACATGGAGGAAAAACGTCTGTGAAGTTTAACACGGATCTGACATGAAAGATCTATCTGTATGCTTGTTTTCGAGCAACGCTGCCAATGATATGAAGTCACAGCTGATCTGCTATTTGCCAAACAATGTTTACAGTTTCCACTCAATGAAATAAATATGAAATGCATGCAAATTCTTCAAATGTTTATTAACAACAGACTTAAAACCACTCCGTTCTGCTATGAGAACATCTACATGAGATTCAGACGACAGGGGTTGCAGAGCTAAGAGTTTTTACATCTCATTTTAATGTCATTGCAGAGTATTTAAAGGATTTATTTAATCCTGTGAAAACAGACGTTTGACATTAAGACGTATGTGAAGTCTCTGACACGCGTGTGCTGTATTGTATGTACCTCATCCTGGGCAACAATCATTTTCATAGTTCTAGACTTTCATAACTTCAGGATTTTGAAGTAAAAAAAAGCCACCCTGAGACGTAAAGTCAAGATGTCTATAAAGCAAAGGAGACCGCTCGAATGATTCATATTCAAGTCTTTGAGAGAAACACAAAGCACTTTAGATCAAACTGATGTGTTCCACAGTGGCTCTTTAGAGAATGAATCAAACTGAGATTCCCTTTGGTTTGTTTGGAAGAAACTTCACACGGCTCTTTTCCAGATGGAAAACAGCTTGTTGTTTTTATGTACAACACGCTACATAAAAACAACCTATATTATTTGAAAGCTATTATATAGTTAACACAATGGCAGTTTGTAACAGCATTTCCTTCAAACAGTGATATGAAATAAAACCTCTACGTCCATATACACAAAAAGAAGCGTTCTTCTCGCGTCACACAGACCTGAGCACAGCACACGGTGTGTTAAGGCGTAACGTGTCTTCAAGGCTCCTGAGGATGTTGTGCGAGATCGATATGGATGCATATAAGTCCAGTTGATCAAATCCTCGGAACGATGGCTGTTTAAGGCTGAGTTGCAGAGGAGTGTTTTTTGGTGTTGAGGACGGCCTGTTTGGCCTCTTCGGGTAAAAGCGCAGGATCCGCCAAGATGGACGTGCTGGTACAGAGCTGACGGAGCGTCCTGAGAACCACTGAATAAAACACACACACACAAACAAAGGAGGAAAGAAATAAGTTAACGTCTCAAGCAGAAATATCTAATATTCATATTTACTGCAATTATCATGTCAACGTACGATTTTTTTGTATTAAAAAAAGATTGAATACAATTTCAAACAGAAAAATTATATTGAACCTTGAAATCAAGTAAATTTCACACATCATGTCTTGGTTTTTGATGCCATTTTAATAAATGTTGATGCTGATTTTCACATTCAAAAGCATTTTGATCATTAAAGGTCTTTGCACATACAGTCCGAAATTTTGGTATGCTTTTTTCGTATTTGGCTCTTGTTTGTACGGTGTCTCTGAATTGTTAAAAAAGGCCACTCAAAATGCTTGACGGATGCGAAAAACGCATAGAATCGAACCCGGTCCGAATTTTTTTATGACGGACGAAAATATCGGAGGCAGTGTGTAAATGTGATTGACACAACGTGAGGTCGTATTTATTTATAACGTGCGGAAATTTCGGATGCAAATTTCGGACGCAATGTGCAATGGGCTTAAGAATTTAGTTTCTGAACACAGTTAAAGGGGTCATATGGTGCGAACACATGTTTTTCTGTGTCTTTGGTTAAGTTGCCCATGCATGTATTAGACAAAATAACAAAAGAGTCATTCTATGTAAAAGCGAATGCTCACCCAGACCTGGCTGAAACGCCTGGTTTAACCACACCCACACAAATCTACGTCAGTTGGTGGTCTGATTTGACTAAGACCGCCCAAATGTATACGCAAGTAAGGTGGGCGTACCTGTCAGTACAATTGAAGAGGAACCTGATGTTCCAAATATGGTCAGAGGCGTCACATTTCCCTCACACGCTTGCAGTATTTGACCAATCACTACGCACTGGTGAACTGGCCAATCATAGCACACCTCACTTTTCAGAGCCATGAGCTTTGTTATAAATCTGCGTGTTTCAGAGAGGCGGAGCAAAGAGGAGATACAAACATGCACGGTGTGTGGAAAATACAGCGTTTTTCAACCTTAAATCATGAATACACATTTCATTACATCTAAAACAAACCATAATATTCGTTTAAGCCGTGTCATACGACCCCTTTAAGGTGGATGGAAGCACTTACTAGGTCTCAGTACCGGGAGAGCGCAGTAGCGGTCCAGCCACTGCATGGTGGTCTCACACAGCTCTGTGTGGTTGGTGGTCGACACCATCCCATTAAAAGACTCGAACAGGGGTTGAATAATGACGCTGAACTGTAACAGAGGTATTAAAGAAAATAGGACCTGCCAGAGGAACAGTATGAACATCTATTGCAGAGGAATTAAACAATTAAGCAAGATGTTTCCCAGATGTTTTTTCCTTTCTTAATTCAGTTTAGTCCACGCTTCTGTCTGATTTAAGGATACGATCCAGAACTTCCAGTTCTGAAGAGTTCTGCTCTTAACGTAGTCCTCAAACTTCTCTTTCATGTGGTCGAAGCGATGACGTGTGACGGGGACCCCTGTGGCAGGAAGCTGTTCCTGGCACAAGCTGAAATACATTAAATATGTGAAATGATTGGCATACAAATCTGACTGCAGGTATATCCACAAAACAAACGTTTTATGAGTTTAATCTCTCACTTTATAGATGAGTTGAGCTCTTCGATCTCCTCTCTCAACCTCTTGGTCTCTTCCAGTAACTGTTGTCTCTCCATCTGTAACTTGCCAATGTATTCAACGGTCTTCTGGAGTGTCGCTGCATTACTGATCTAAAAAACCGCATGTGAGACAAAGTTACATTTCTCATATTCAATCTGAATATACAGAATCAACTATTAATAATTTCTCATTGATCTTGGCTAAAAAAAGAGAAAAAGACCATGTACAATATGAGCGACATGATATTTTTGCGTAAATAAAAAACGTTACAATTGATTGTGGCTTGAGAGTGGGCACCAGACTGCACAGAGTCTTGAAGCAGACGTTGATGGTGAATCTTCTCTTCTGTTCAGCTGATATGTGACTCCCCCTCCGACTCTGTAAAACAAAATCATTTCATCTACACTACACTCATACCATTGCATAAATAATTACTTGATTTATTATAATGTTAATATGAAAAATATAGTTAATAATGTTATTATAATAGAACAAATAAGAAACTTAAGTATCAGAAATAAATCAACTGGTGACCGACCAACAATATGTAGATCATTTTTAAGACTCATTGCATTATTTTTAATTCCGTGCTTGCTTTTAAATACAGAAGACTTGTACGTTACAACATTGTTTGACGGCTTCGACAGTGCTCCATAATGTGGGTTTTTGTCTAGCATGTGATCAACTGAGTGTGATTTTTTGATCTGTACCCGAGTGCCTTCAGACTTGGTCAGGCCCGTGCTGCTGTTGAGAGGTGACTGAGGACTCGGCACCTGTTCTGCTCCTAACGGTGACCCTTGACCTGAGATCCGCCCATCAAGTGCTAAAAATAAACAAGCTCACTTACAGTTCAAAAAACAAGCTCAGTTTAAGTTCAAAAAACAAGCTCAGTTTAAGTTCAAAAAACAAGCTCAGTTTAAGTAAAAAAAAAACAAGCTCCCTTACAGTTCAAAAAACAAGCTCCCTTTAAGTTCAGTGAAAAACAAACAAGTGACTGAGATGGAAAACGGCAGGGCTAAATCTGACCTGCTGACTGTGCTGATGTTTTGCTGTTGGACACATTTGTGATGCTTTCCTCTTTGGGTATGATGAGTTGAGGAGATTTCTGTGTTTGAGGAAGAATGTGGAAACCAGCTGAAGCCTGGCAGGCGGTGTGAGAAAATAAAGATCATGTACAGATATTCAAGAATGCACTGCTTAGGGCCAAAATGAATGATTATTAAGCAGGGTGGGCAAAATTCAGAATGAAGGAACTGCCTTTCAATTCACGAAACGCAAGACAGATTTAACGCAACAAAATAAGCAAAAACAAATGTTTTCGGTTTAAAAAAAGACAAAAATTGCTTGTAAAATGCAGTTTTCCTTCCCGTTTTGGTGTACTTCCTGTTGAAACAGGAAGTTGAAATGAGAGATACTGAAGGGTACCTCACAGCTGTGACCTGTGTGTCAGAGGCCGGTGGTATCAGGAAGGAACATTTTCATTCTGGCGTGCATTAAAATAGACAGATTAACGAAACTGATTTCTTATGATTTTGATTTTCTGGATGGCTCGACTTGTTCATCCCCAATTCTGAACTGAAAAGATGAGTTTAAAAAGCATTCACAATTCCTTTCTGAATGACGCTCAACCCTGTTGTTAACGGTGCAGGACGTAAAGAGTGAGAAGCTTACACAGGGTAGACTGGCGGAGGCTATGACCATACCAGCGGAGGAGTGTACGTCAGTGTTGAGAGGAGACGGAGTAACAATAACAGCGCTGGCAGGACCTGAGGATGAGTTACGGTGAGGACAGACATCAGGACTGACAGAAACAAAACGTCTTAGTTGAGAAGAGTCACAAACCTGTGAGTATAAGCTGAGACGGAAGCGGATTGGCCGGGACGATCGGCCTCTGCGCGTGTCTGCTCTTTTTGTTAGAGACGGGGGGAGGGACGGGTTTCGGGAGGGCGAAATTCTGCTGCTGCGAGCTCACCGCCACGGGCTGAGGAGGGGACGCTGCACCGGGCAGACTGAAGCTGACGGCCACATCAGCAGGAGCGACCGTGGACGGGGCGCTGTGAGTTTTTACGGACAGAGACGGAATGCTTGGGACGGGCTGGGGGGCTGTTACTGTAGGAGGGAGGGGCGGGGCTGAAGGTGGCATATCTGTCACTTGCTCCGTGAACAGAGGCATGTAGCTCTGTTGGTAGGAGGGGCCAACGGCGTTATCGCCGTCCCGATGGGCTGAAAGATGGCTGGGTAATGGACCGGAGGGCATGAGGCGGTAGTCCGATAACAGCGGGATGGACGACAGGAGGGAGGCCTAGCACACAGACAGATGTGGATTATTGATGACATCACAAACTCATCTGTAATCAAAACTGTATTACCGTTGGTTTTTAAACCGCATAGATAAATTAGTATAAGTGTATGTATAAATGCAATGAAAATAGAAACCAGAGTGATGGTGTGCTTTGTGATCATTAGGCAACGGCTGTAGAGGAAGTGCATAAGAAACAGCAAGATTTCACTTGACAAACGTCGTGTTACCTGTGTTTGAGAGTTGTTGTTGGTTAAGGGGGTGACTGAGGGGGCAGTGGGGGATATGGAGGGAAAAGCTGGTGGACGCAGGGTGTGAAACAAATCTGGTTAAACAAAAAAAATTGGAGGGTGACTAGATGGACCCGTGTGTTCACACATTCACACATACTGTATATAATGAACATTTCATTTGTAGTTTTGAAGTATTTTTTGATTCGATCAACTTTACTGATCACATTTCAACTTTAAGCAAGCAGATTTCATCAACATTTAACAGCATTCGTACCTTGCAGCGGTTCAAAAGTGTCCATGAAGTCCAGATTAGGCTGCAGGGGAATGAGGCCTGGCTGGATCATATCAGCGTTCCCGGCGTGTGCTAAGAAGAACGCCACACTCCGAGTCAGTTACTCAAACTTGAAACAAACCAGGTCACAAAACCAGACATCACCTCTCACCGATTTCTCTGGGATTGGGCCAGGCCACAGGCTGATGAGATGACAACGTGGAGAAGAGCGTGTCCGAGAACTCTGACATGAGCACATCCATGTCAAAGAGCGAATCCATCTCCATGGGAACGGGGGACTCGAGAATCCAGCGTGAGCTGCGGCGACCGCTGACGTCATCGTCCTGGCAGAAGGGGACACGGCAGGTGTCTGGACACACTTCTCCAAAGAGTGACAACTGTTCCTCCGCCTCCTTTGGGAGGTCAAAATGCAACAAGCAGAGTCATGCAGCGTAAAATGCTAGCTGTGCATCGAGCGTATATTAGCATATACGCTAACAGTCAAACATTTGGACACCCAGATGAGTGTTTAAATCTCATAAAACATATTTTAATCTGAAGTCTTTATACATTTGTTGCCTACTGTAATTGGGGTCTTTGTATGAATTTTGTGGAAAAACTACAATTTTAACGGTTTTTAGTTGCATATGCATATATTGCATGCATGTAGTTCACATTTACAATCCATCCCAGAATGCACTTCGTGAAGTCGGTTCAGGAAGCTCCGTTCACACATGCAACCCATTCAAGTGCGGCACAATTCATGGATAAAACTTTTTTTGCATATTAGTGGTGTAATGATCATAGCGTAATACTATATCACAATACAAAAATAGGGTATGTATCACAAAACTTTGGCAATAATCATATTATTATAATATTATAATAATGCATTTACAGTATAATGTCGTAATTGCAATATTAATATATATTTTTTACGTGACCTGTGTCAACATTTAATGTTTTTTTGTTCATTAACTGCTTTAACAAGTTCTCTCATCAAGATTAACCAGCCTTTAATTCCTTAATTTTAACGTTAAAATCATTTTTTTCAGCGACAGCCCTCAATTTTTATTTTTAATGTTTATTAATTTAAGATGTTCAATTAAACTCTAAATGCTGTCAACTCAATTATAAATTTAATGTACAACAAGAAATGTCTTTGAAAATTTTCATGTTTTGTAAATAACTGTTATTCAATCTTTGTTTAAAACAAAAATCCATGCGATTTTCCTTCTCAATCATTGATTTCTGTTGATTTTGAACCAAAAAAGTTAACAATAGCAGCTTTAAATTTTGTGATATTATATTATGAGTGTACTGTTACACCCTATAAAATATGGTGTCTATTTTCTAAGGTAAATTAGTCAATGGTGAAATGTTTATAGTAAGAAAAATTATCATAACATTACAATTATGTGCAATTAAAAAAACAGATTTCAGATGATGTTGTGGATAGTTAGCAAACCCAACATCAGAAAACACTTGCCAAGAGCATGCATGTACTGTACACACATCAGCACAAACAAAACCACACGCCACTAGTTTCTAACTGAACCTTCATTTCAAGTTTACAACAAAACGCTTGAATTACCGTAAGGAGACTGGACAGGTCTTCGTCCTTGTGCTTCTGTAACTACAAAAGCACGAAATAAGTGCTGTGAATCGCTGCAATATTGTTGCATATATTGAACACATGTGCACAGCGGCGTGCGTCATCGCAGGTATATTAACACCCTGATTTAGTCGACGCGTTCAATTCAAACCGTACCCTTTTCTTGAAGTATGTTCTCCATTTATGATACTCTCTGATGACGATCTCTATTCTTCTTTTCCAATACTTCCCTTCTGTCGCTATTGCCTAAATATAAAAAAATAAGCAAATTAGCGTCATGACAAAGACCTCACACAGATACAATAGTGTGTACTTTTCACCTCGGTGGGTCGATGTACTCCAGAGTCCATATTTCCATCCAACGGTGTGACAAAGTGGCAAACCGGATTCTGTCTCTTCTCTACATCTTCCAGAAAGAGAAGCCACGCAGACATGAATCAACAAATCTACATCTGAACATTTCTCAAGGATACTGGTGTCGTCTTATTGGTCTTACATTGCATGTACCAGGCTCTCCAGATGGCATTGTTCAAGCGAATCTTGTCCCTCCACAGCAGCTTCAGTCCCTTGAAGTTTTTCCATTTTGGTGACACTAACCTCCCGCTAACAGACGGGGGACACCAATAAACAAAAGTCACACATTTGAAAATATGTTTATAATACATTCCGACACTTGTGTGTTTTGTGTATGTGTTTACATCATTTTAAACATGCAGACTCTAATAAGTGCTATTGGTTTTTTTGGTGTGTTACTTTCTGCTTCTTCAGTCTGAATTTGAAGACTCAGCATATGAGTCAATTTAGTATGTTGTCGTGCCAAATGTTTACCCTTTAACATCACACAAATAATAATATCATGAATAAATGATTAAAGAAGGTGGTCCTTGAAAGCTGGAGTGAACGTGAGATTATCCCCTGTGAACTACAAGCAATGACACGTATTGCAATAACAGACCTAAACAGAGATAACACAACATTTAGGAGAGTTTCGCAAGGAAATCACTGGTCAGATACTCCAAGAAAGTCTAAGAGAAGAGACTGACTCAAGCATGCTTCAGATTGCTTCGCAGCCAAGTACATGCGTGTCCAAAGCATCTTATTTTAGCAACAGAGGCTAAACAAGCACGCAGCAGAGAAAGCTCATGTCCTAACTCGGCTAACAGGACAACTATCAATGCAATATAAATAATATCTTTACTTTCACAAAGCGAGAGATGACTTCTTTATCAACGTGTTTACAAGTTTTCATCTTTAAGCCATTATAATACATAAACACACACACACACACACACAAATAACAGTAGCGTGCAAATTTTCGTCCATGTCACAAATTTCCAATTCGTAATGGTAGGCTGCTGATTGGTCTCTATCCCTAAATCACACCCCAAACACATTGGTGCAGAGAGATCAATCAGCCTCAAGATATTTACATATCACAAGAAAAAAATATACATTTACAACCATCATTCTATAACACACGCTATGACATAAACCTACAGATTGTCATTTTTGTGTACATAAAATTTTCATTGTGGTTCTATATAGGGATGCACCGATGTGTACATTTCGGCCGATAACGATAACTGATAATTCTTTAACATTGGCAGCCGATAACCGATATATTGGCCGATATACAGCATCTAAATATTAATATAAAATTCCGTAAGACTGAAACAAAAGGCAAAAAGTGGACAACTGCTTTTATTTGAAAACATTGACTGCCGAAAACAAGGTAACCATTAGTTCTCTTTTTTCCCCTGAAAATCATGCACCAAGCCTATTTTACACTAGTTAACAATTCTTTAACCTTCAGGTATATTTTTTATTTAAGAAACAAATGATAGATGTTCTTCCAGAGCTACCCAGAAATATGTTCTTAATAGCCACATGTCTAACGGGTCTCAAGAAAGAAAGCATTTAGACAGCATTCTGATTCAAACAATATTCAAACAATAATTTACACATTCATAAATACTGTATTTACATACTGTTCCTACATCAACAATGTTTTGCTAATAGCAGTAAGTGAACGATCATGACAGAAAGACAGTACAGTACTGTATTTTAACTGTGAACAGCGTGCAGCTGAAGTTAAACCAGAGGAAATGATTTATGATTTATCAGCTATAATATATCGGCCTAAATGTTATTATCGGCCGATACCGATAACATTAAAAATGACCCTTTATCGGCCGATACTGATATGGCCGAAAATTTATCGTGCATCCCTAGATCTATAGCTTAAAGTCCATGTGAACTGGAAGTTGCGATCGTTTTTACTTCCGTATTCTGACACATTTCCGAGTGAAAAGGAATTTCAAAGGAGAAAATTAGTGGGCGTGGCTTGGGTTTTTCACTGCGAATTGATTTGATGTGTATAAATAGCTGTTGCATTGATTTAGAAATGAAACTGGCAGTAGACTGACAGTTGAAAGGGGAGGAGTTAACGGATGGTCCGGCCAAGCCGTCTAATTTGAGATGGATCGTCATTTCAGGGCGGAAGTGCATTTTCAGATTTTAACTGAAGATTGTGAGGGTACATACATTTTTAAAAGAAAATGACCCACATTGATAAACTATTTACTATAAACCCTGCAACATTTCATGAAAAAACAAGAATTGTAATTTTTAATTTCACTGGGACTTTAACTGACAGATCATTGTGTTAGCAGCACAAGGGTTATGGGTTTGATTCCCAAACAACACCAATACTGATCAAATCTATATCCTGAAATAAGTGTCTTCCAAATGCATGGATGTAAATTGAAATGTATTTTATTTTGTGGACTGTAAAAAGGGTAGAGGTAAAAAAAAACATGACCCTCTCGATTTTTAAACAACAATCAAGTTGCAGATTCTGCAACATTGCAAACAAAGTATGCACTCAACGGAATGGGGAAGTGAAAATGAAAAGTGTTCCTGTAATTTAATGGACAGGGCATGACACAAGCAAGGTCCTGGGGAATTCACATACTTATAAAATGTACAGCTTGATAATATCATATTTCACTCTGGACAAAACCCAGAAAAAATAAATAAATAAAAGAGAAGCCAGGTTTCCCCTTATAAAAATGAACTACGATTTTACCACAATAACCAAAGTTTAGGCATTCGAAGTAGTTCAATGTGATCAATAACCATATTGTTTGTAGTAAAACTATGGTAATACAAAACTAAATTTATTATACATGACGACACTATCTTCACACTTGTACAATCCATACGACTTAACGGCAAAAGTACAATATGTTCCCACTGATTTCTAAGAAATTAGAAACTTAAATGTACTAATGTGAAGAATCTGAGATATGCTGATAGTTTTATCAGCTGCACACAATGATAAACAAATATGAGTCTTATTTTGCATTTTCATTCAGCGGCTAAACAAACAAAAAACCTTATAAATTACGCTCTTTGTGACTACAAATGTTGGCAATATTGACACTGATTACTTTTATTAGAGAAACTATAACGCTTAACGTGGAAGCGTTTGTGTTGCCACAGAACAAAGCAAAAGTGAAACTGCTAAAGTAGCTTCACGAAAACAACAACAATGGTATATTTAGTAACACCAAAGACTACAGTTGTGCTAAATAAATATCCTCCACAAATAAACAACAAACTTTTCACGTCTAATATGATGGCGATATTAAGGAGTTTTGCTAGACCCACTTGGGCTAGCTAGCAACGAGCTAAGCTCTTATCGGTAACGTCACCTGCTTCTCTGACGGTAAACTCATATTTAAGTAACATCATCGCTCAACCAAGTTCTGAATAAAGTTATTTTGCGTGGACCCAAACTAACCTGTACGCGAGGGTCATGCACTCGAAGAGTTTCGTCAGAGAAGCGTCGATGGACAGATGCGACGTGCTCGTCTTTCCGAAGTGATACGTCTGGCACGTTTGTTTATTAACGGTATCGAAGTCGTAACCTTTCTTCGGCGGGTGATCGGTATGAGGAGAAGACACCATGAAATGACCGCTGTGAATGACCTGAGACTCGCGGCCGTCCGGTTTCTTAAACGCGAGACTCGACTCGGGGTCCGAATCGTCGTCCAGCTTGGGGGTTATCGTGGTGGCGCCACGATACGGCAGCATTTCTCGAACAGCCATGGCGAAGTCAACGCTGCTGTAACTTTACGATAACACGTGTGTTTCGTCCGTAGCTTCAGGGTGAAGTTAGACGGTTTTTGTCATCGTTTCGATGCCCCAGCGTTAGCATCGATGCTAGCGCTGGAGTTGTTTGGGGACTCCAGACTCTGACTGCCAGTGACCCGGATCCGGGCGCTATTGGTCGACTCGTGCTCACACCCACTTACCGCGGGTGAAACATGATGCGGGAAACAACTGTGCAAGTCAGTCAAAATATGTTTTGATCTCGAATACCGGTTTCTCGATACTATAACTTCAACGTAGCAACTCAAAAATGGTTTGCTACGTCAACCAGCCTACTTAAAAAACACACACAAGAATCTAACGCAAGTAAATTATGGATTGCCTCAGGGATCGGTTTTAGGACCCTTGCTATTCTCCATATACATGCGCCCCTTGGAAACATTATTAGAAAACATGGAATTAGCTTCCACTGTTATGCAGATGATACTCAGCTATATATCTCATCAAGACCAGATGATTCCTTCCAACTATCCAAATTGGCAGAGTGCATCGACGATATAAAGCATTGGATGACTTGTAATTTCCTTCTTTTAAATTCTAATAAAACAGAAATATTACTTATCGGACCAAAGACACGTGAGCAGAATATTTCGGATTATGACCTGCAAATTGAAGGCTGCACTGTTACTCCAACAAATACAGTTAAAGACCTCGGCGTTATATTAGACAGCAACCTGTCATTTAAAAATCACATCTCAAATGTCACAAAAACAGCCTTCTTCCACCTTAGAAATGTTGCCAAATTGCGAAATATTTTATGTGTGGCTGATGCAGAGAAGCTTATTCATGCATTTGTGACCTCAAGACTTGACTACTGTAATGCACTGCTTAGTGGTTGTCCTGCAGCATCAATAAACAAACTACAGTTAGTTCAGAATGCAGCTGCCAGAGTTCTAACCAGGTCCAGAAAATACGATCACACAACCCCAATGTTATCAACCCTTCACTGGTTACCCATTAAGTGTCGTATTGACTTTAAAGTTCTTTTAATTACTTATAAAGCCTTAAACGGTTTAGCCCCTACCTACATAACAGAGCTTCTACCACACTACAACCCATCACGCTCTCTAAGATCTCAAAACTCCAGACTTTTGATAACACCTAGAATAACTAAATCCACCAAAGGGGGTAGAGCTTTCTCATACGTAGCACCTAAACTCTGGAATAGCCTCCCCGATACTATTCGAGGGTCAGACACACTCTCCCAATTTAAATCTAGATTAAAGACACATCTTTTCAGCCAAGCATTCACTAATACATAGTTAATGAACAGCAGCTACGCTAATTATTCTCTTTCTGCCCTCGCCTCGGGATGCCCATCCCGAGGTAGGGAGAGATTCCGCCAGGCCCAGATGAACGTCATATGCCCATCCACAACTAGAGATTGCGCCAGCTACATCGGAAAATCCCGTGCCATCCTCCTGCGAGAGCCTGCGGACTGACTGACCATCCAGCTCCATCCAAGGCAATTCCATCACCACCCAAGAAAAAGGCGACCATCTGGCCGGCCCAGCTCAGACAATTCCATCTCCAGCCGAGAGCAAAGACGGACTACCTGTCACATTAATGCTAAGTTTACAATACTTGGTATTTAATGCTAAACTTACATCACACGACAGCAGTTTGAAGTTATGGCTGCACTCAGTGACTTTGATTGGAGGTAGCTGGGTGGGTGTTGCAGGGAGTGGGGGGGCTTGTTGGTTGTGGTTCGGGGCGTTTCATTTGTTGGGACTGTGTGGGTCTGGTCTGGTTGGTCTTGTTTTGTGGTCGATGTCGGACAACAGAGGAATAAAGTTAATTATGCCATTACTACTTTTCCCTGGTTGTTCCTCTGTTGTCTGTTGTTGATCGTGGAATGGGACCGGGTTGGACCTTCACGGTTTCGGTGGGTGGGGCTTCCTGGGTCGCGGCTCGTGGGCTCTCCCTGTTCTTCGTGGACGTTGCTCGGTGGCTTTGGTCGGGGTCACTGAGTGCTGTTATGACACGTCAGAGGAGATCTGGCCCTCCCGGCTGAGCCTGGTTTCTCCCGAGGTTTTTTTTTCTCCATTATTCATCATTGGAGTTTGGGTTCCTCGCCACAGCAGAGCAGTGCAGTGTTGGCTTGCTCACCGGGAGACTGCATTTATTTATTATAATGATCTTGCTTGGTCTATAAACACCACGCACTGTGCTGTGTTTTACCTTTCTGTGTTTTTCTTATTTGCTCCTGTAAAGCTGCTTTGGAACAATGCACATTGTGAAAAGCGCTATATAAATAAAATTGAATTGAAGAAGAATATCAAAGTGCAGGTAATGTTCAGTAGAAAAAATAGTTTATTGTTTTGCATAACAAACAGCTTTACAGCCATACTGATACCTTTTAAATCGTACCAGGAGGAACACATCACAAACAGTGATCACAAAGCTATCTGGATAAAACAATCCTTATGTCAACTAAATCTAAACAGTTGAGCCATAAACAGAAAGTGCATGGAAAAATTCAGTGTTAAACGACAAGCAAATAGTGTATACTATAAACCTATGCAGCTAGGTAAATCAAATAGATAGTGTATCACGACAGAACAAAAACAAAGAAGTTTGTCCTCCAAACACGGCTGACGACATTCCATCCGACTCGGAGAGGAAAACGTCACAGTGCTTTCCAGTCCACGGGCTCCTTCCCTGACTTTGTCAACAGTTCATTTGTCTTCGAGAAGTGTTTGCATCCGAAGAAGCCGCGGTGGGCGGACAGCGGCGAAGGGTGGACTGCCTGCAGAACATGGTGTCGCTTCTAGAAATCGACGAGAAGAAAACATTAACTGCCGGAACATTCCTGCAGACATTCTTCGCATATTTAGGCTTGACGAATTCCACTTAGTTCAGAACGTACCTTGTTGATGACAGCCCCCTTCTTCTGTGCATATGAGCCCCAGAGAATGAAAACAAGACCCTGCGAGTTAGCATTGAGCCACTGCACCACAGCGTCTGTGAACATCTCCCAACCCTTGTCTTTGTGAGAGTTAGCCTGGTGTGCGCGCACGGTTAGCACAGCATTCAGCAACAGGACGCCTGAAAAAGACATTTGTAAGGGTGGTTACATTTCATTCGTACATGAATGATGTTATGTATGTCATTCGAAACAAATCGGAGTATGTGTAGTATAATATCATTAGTGGTGTAATTTATAGATGTAAGACATGGCAAAGTTAACCTTGCTTTGCCCATCCCGTTAGATTTCCATGGCCTGGCTGCTCAAAGCCTTCTATGTCTGATGCCAGTTCTTTGAACATGTTGATCAAGCTGTGAATAGCGAGCATCATAAAAGAATAATATGAGCCTTCGTCCTATTTCGTAATTTACAACTTTCAGTCCCACACAAAAAATGTTTGTCAAGTAATACCTCGGCGGAGGAGGCACAGGTCTCTGAACGCTGAAACACAGCCCGTGAGCCTGGTTAGGTCCGTGATAAGGATCCTGGCCCAGTATCACAACCTTTACCTGCCGTCACAAAAGAAATGATTTTCAAAATATTTATGCCAAATCACTCATTGCTCACGACTGGACATCTTACAGGACGACACCTCAATAAACACTGAAAACTAAAGAAAATATTTTTTTTCATTCTTTCTAATGTGTTTCTTTGTTCTTTATTAGGCTTAGACTTTTATTTTTTATGAATGTTAAACGTTTAAAAAATATTTTAAAATCTAAGACGACGTTCTTCACACAAAACTCACATCTTTTAAATCACACATTTGTGTCCAGGTGAAAACTTCATGAGGAGGCGGATAGATGGTGTGCTTTTTTCTCTCCTCACCAACAAAAGACATTAACTGCCAAAAAAAAAAAAAACATTGTTAAGTTATTGTCCTTATATTCCTATATAAACACATGTATAGTGAAGACGCTTGTCACACATTTTAGTGCAGCAGATATTTCTCAAACTTTAATTTTTGAAATCAACCCAGACACCTTAAAACGTTTTCATAAGATTTCTGGGTGAAGTAAAAGTGTCTTACTGATTTGAAATATTCCTTTCCAAACTCCCTGTTCAGGGCTTTTTTCCAGCTCTCTCCGATCCCGTCTGGAACATGCTGGTGGGAGTTGAGCCGCACCAGAGCCGCCGCTTTGTTTTTGGCGATCCGCTCCAGTTGCTCTGGACTCGGTGATGGTGACGATATAACATCGCTGCTCTCCTTCTTCTGCTTTTTCGCCTGCGACGATATTTTGGTATATCTGGTTGAAATATATGTTCGTTTGACAGAACGGCCTGACATTGATGTGTTTAAAAGTCTAAGGAGTAAGGTGTTTGAAAACATGATGCCCGTGCATCTGTAATCGATGAACACATGGAAGTTTTCTCATTAACTTCATAGCGAAAAAACAAAGGACTGAAATATTGCAGTTACAGCACAAAATGCAAAACTGATGTTTCTATAACGAACAAGTGTGTGTCCACGAACTGTCTACTAAGTCCGTAGCATAATATCTTTAAATAGCTTTGGGCTGCTTTCTTTTGGCCAAGTGACGTAAAACTACTTCCGGCAGTGACCAACTACATTTAGCGGGAAATACTTTTGTTGTATTTAAGAATAATGAAACATGCACACTTTACAAATACATGTAGTAAACATTTATGCCATGGAATAAAGACGTTACAATATAGGAGTTTGACCTCTTGTGGCGCTGCGCAGACCGTCCAACTTATGAAGTCAAAGTACCGCGAGAGCAATTCCAGGGCATCTGGAGCATTCTGCCATCGCGGTTCTTTGACGTCATACACCGACCGGTCTGCGCAAGTTCGCAGAAGATACGCACCTCCAATCTATTTGCTCGTAAATTAATACAAAACCATAGCGAATAAATAAACATGAGCTAAACTATAATCGTCTTAATTCAGATATTCGACTGTCCACCACGCGCGCCGTTGCAGTAATGTAACGTTATTTTACTTACATCATCTTTTGCATCATCGTTAAATGTATTCAACTCTTCAAGATTCCTTTTCTTGGATGTTGGCGAGAAAAACGACGTGATGCTTTTCTGTCCGATCATTTCTACGAATAAAAGGAACTATAAAAAGAACACAAAATCCCTAGTCAACACTGCCAGCGCGTGTAAAATGTTTGAACGACTCCCGCCAGATGCCCGTGACGTCATGTGGAAAGGCGTGTACTCTTGAGCACAAGGGGTAGTTGCAATTGAAAATGCGTTTGTTGTACCTTTATAACATTATAGTTTATCTGGTAAGTATACTACGTTTTGTATATAACTGACATGTCTTATAATGCTGACGTTTTCTTTCTATTAAATACAAGCTTTCTCGAAAAGAGGCGGGACCATAGGCCCCTCCCAGTCAACCTCCTCCTGGTCAGATTGCGCGTATTCTTGTGACAGCCTCACAAATATAATACACAAATTTAATATAAATATACATGAACAACAACTGTAATAATCAAATAATCATTCATTTGTTTGAGTGTAAATGACTGTCACAGAAGATATAAATGGGATGTATGGAATATCAGCAACTGCCACAACTGTGCCACATTCATTACTACAGCTATTTTATTTTTGTATAAAGTAATTTCTGGGACACAATTTGGATCTTTTTTCAATCAAATAACCTGGAAAGATTTCTCTAGATTTCTCTTTCATCTATTTATTTATCATTGTAACAATAATTTGTTTATAGTCCATCCTACCTGAAAAATCTAAAATATATATATATAAAGTTCGCGTCCAAATGAAAGTCTAAATAAATATGCAAGTAACAGGACCATTAACCATGCTTGCTTTAACAATGAAACGCTCCGCCATAAAAATAATTTTGGATAGTTAGAGCGCCATCGTGTGGTTAACTGTAAAACAAACTCTCCCAACTCCTTTTTATCAGTGCGTGTTTAATGGGATTATTAAAATCTCTCAAACCCTCCAAATGACCCCTATCCCACCCCAAAGGCTCTAAAAAACTACCATCCTGCCTAAAATTGAAATTGTACTCACATATACTGTGACAATGTGTGGTTGCTTTTTTTTATAGGACGCTGCTTTTTCCATCCTTAAAAACAACATTGTAAACAGCAATTAAAAGTAATAGCAAAAACGTTGTTCGAGCATACTTGAATGTTGCTAAAAGGGATAGATCAAAAAGTAATTCGTATTTATTTATCTCATATAAAATTGTTTTTAAATCATGGTCAGAAATAGGGTTCAGGCAAAAATGACACGAAAAAGTAAAACATTCCCCTATATTATTGTCCCAGGGGAGAATTAGGCTGTTTTTTTTGGGTTTTATTTACTGTTTTTATTAAGTTTTTTTGTTTGTTTTATTTTTGTTAACCAAAACACATGAACACACTAAACATGAAAACAAAACACTCCTGACCATTTCAAACATGTAACAGATTGCGTAAAAATGTGTTTGTTTCTGGTATTACACTATCATGGACATTATTAACAACCTACGTATTTGATGTTAATTCGATTCTCGAGTGATAGCGCAGACTGAAAATTGATTCTAATAAAAAATTGAACAAATGCTTAAGAAAAATGGGTAAAAAAATAGATATCATAATAAAGGTAAAATGTCCCTGAAAATTAGTTTTGTATTAATGTAAACGAATATATGCATTGGACATAATAAAAATGACCATACGACGTGTTTTATACACGACTAAACAGGAGAGAACTTTGTGATCAGATTTCCCCTCATTATCAGATCTTTCAGATTCGTCTGTAGTCAGATTTGCCTGACATGTTTCATCTCTTTGTAGTCGAGATTTCCCTCTATCTGTCGCTAACGACACCTGAACGATCCCGGAATCCGCCACGCGTGAAATGTGTGTATTCCATCTGAACGTCGCAGGTTTAATCATGTAAATGAACACGTTACATTTTTCAACAGTTGTCTTTCAGATGTTGACCTGAAAGTGATGAACCTCATGCCGACAAAAACTAAAAACCGCACAGATTACGAAAATAATCTTGGGTTTAGATTACCGTTCATTCGCTTGTACATCGCTCTTAATCCCTACAAGGAATATCATCCTTAGATAATAATGTCACTGGATATTATAAAAATATAAGCAGGGCATATGATCACATTTACTTGCCATAACGCTTATTGTTTATTTACTTATTTTTATTCGTTTAAATTTTTAAATGGTGCTAAACATGTGATGCGATGTCAAGAAGAATGACACATTTTGATTCCCGAAAGAAAGTAATAAAGTTATTATTAAAAGAACAATTTCTTTCTTCTTTCTTTCTTTCTTTCTTTCTTTCTTTCTTTCTTTCTTTCTTTCTTTCTTTCTTTCTTTCTTTCTTTCTTTCTTTCTTTCTTTCTTTCTTAATGATTCTTTATGGAACAAGACCCTTAGGAACTTTTTAAACAATCTGAGCTCTTTAAGTTTATTTTTAATCACGTAGGCTATATTGTTTTTATTATAATTGATCTAACTCTATTTATAATAACCTATAAATTAATATGGTAATTTAGTAGTATAATTTCATTAGTAATTTATTGTTTTATTTAAAATACTTTATTGTACAAATGGTATTTCATTTTCTCTTGTAGGCGTTCTTATACAGATTTGAGCAGTGACAGACAGCAGGCAGGTGAAGTGTGTTTGGTTATTTGCTTGATAAAGAATGTGTAGGACCGCAGAAGACCCATCAGACAACATCTGAAGCTCTGCTTCCTGTCCACGATGGGAGATGGGTATGAAGCTGTCAGACGGACTCGTGGACAGGAGGTCACCCCACTGGGGGTGGGGGATCAAAGTGCAAAGCTTTTTACTCCACTCTTGAATGGTCAGAGATGTGGACTGTCACTGTGCCAACGATGACACCTTGAAGGACGATACAGACGCGTGTGGGTGTGAAAAGGAGCGAGTATAAAGTGGGTGGGCTCAGCTGCACTCTGGATCATTGCATCTTTGGACGTGGAGAGAACTAGAACCTCTTAACACAAAACTACGTTTACTGCGTAATTTAAAGGCTATGGCGTTATTTTTAGACCAATCGTTCGATCTAGTTAAGAAAATAAGCATGGAGACTGAAAGTGACTTTATTTTGAACAAAAACACGGTCCATTATTCAGGTGAGTTTTATGTATTTGTTGAATAATTGTATAATTGAATGATTTTTTATTACTTTGGTATTATGTCATAGAAAATCTAATTGTTGAAATGTAAAAAGTTGGCTGACGATTATAAATAGCCTAATATATGAATGTAATGTGAAGATCTTTTAGGAAAAATAACCATGATTTTATTAAAAGTGTAACCGCGTTTTTGACAGATTATAATTTTTATTACAATAGTTTTAGTGAGAAATGGTAAATTTGTGGTTACCATGTAAACCAATTTTTTTTTACCTTAATAAAACCATGATTAATTATTGTTGGGGACAACTGAGGAAAAGCGCATTCTCTATATGAATGGTCACTTGGTTTCCAAAATAACGATTTAGTGTACATGCTAAAAGTTGCATGTTTTTTAGATGTAACAGCCGAACAGACGTCGTCCTCACCTGAAGTGGAAAGAAATAACAACCCAGACGGCCAGAGGAAAAGAAAAAGTACCATCTTCAGCCGCGCGCAGCTGTCAGAACTTGAGCGCGCGTTCGTGGTGACCCCGTACCCAGACATCACCCTGCGCGAGAGCCTAGCCGCGCTCACGTTACTGCCCGAAAGCAAGATTCAGGTAAGACTAAAGAACCAAGTGAATGTGTTGATTTCTCTCTTGGTATTGCATTTTATTTCTTTTTTTCTTTTTGCAGGTGTGGTTTCAAAACAGACGAGCTCGCAGTATGAAAAGTAAAAAGCTGTCCAGACCAGTCAGGAGTCCAGCAAGAGCCGTTTCCTCCAACCATGTAACTTCCATTCCACAGATCAACCCTGGTTTGACCTCAGAACAGACAGAAAGACCTGACAGATATCAAACAGCGAGCAGGAGCCCTGGTCACCATCAGCACAGCTTCAGACAAGCACTGAGTCCCTGGTCTCAAAACCTCCCTCATCCCATCTCTCCAGACCTCCCTGGAGTCCCGCCCTGGGGAAACAGACACCCTCATACATCGGCATCTTTCTCATCCGACAGACCAGCTCAACATCCGTTCCAAAATCGGCCAGACTGTCTCTGGCAGATGAACTGCTTCGCGTCTCCTGAAGAGTTTTCAGGCCATCAGTTGAAGTCATATTGTAGTTCCAGTCAGTCCATTTACAGTTGTGTGTCTGAGGAGCAAGCGATCTCTGCACATCAGGCCTGTATGGAAGGAGCTGTGCATCGACAGAGTCAAGCCGTCATTCACTATCCTCAGACATCACTGGGAGATATTTCCGAACTTATTTATAGTGCAGCCGTGGTCACCAACCTGGAAGACTGCTAACAAGTGTTGTTTTAATACAGTAATGTCAATTATAAATACTTTGAAAACTATTAGTATCATGAGATCCGTAGGCCTACAGCAACAAAACGAATGGTGCTCTACAATGCCTGTTGTGAATCTCAAACTTGATTATTTATATGTAATAATACAAACTAAAAAAACGTCAAAAGTGGAAATGTAAATAATGTTCTTTGTATGGCTTGTGTGACGGGAAGCTTAGTCCCTTTGTGTTCTCTCATTTCAAGATTTAAACTGTTTGATGTGTTTTGACTTGTAAAAACTATCGCGTTGTTTCTTTTTTTAACCAAATTAAAAGCATTCATTTCACTAACATTGTTGCGTGTAGTTTTTGCGTAGGCTATGTGATTTCTTCGCCTCCCGTTTGTTCGCAAAACAATGATAGCCTATGTATTATTATTAAAAAAGAAAGTACAATGATGAAACATTATGAAAATGAATATAAAAGCATCAAAATAAATGCAATGAGACGTGCACCTCCTGGTTCATCCTCAAAACAAAGGAGCAAACAACAAAGCGAAAAACAGCGGTAAACAATGCTAAAAGATAAAATGAAACTAAATGAAAAGCCTCAGGTCTCATGTTTTATCAGTTTATGTGGCTTAGATTACATTTGGATTGGAAGATCTGAATGGTGTATTACTATCGAAGTGATTATGGGAGAAACAGAGAGGAGACTGCAGACCTCCCAGGTCTCCTGCCGGACACCGATCTCCATGTATCATAATCATCAAAATAATCTTCAAATAAAATATAATACATCCCATAATCCCGGTGCTCAAATCTACAGTCGTTCTCAGACGTGTTTTGGGTGTGAGCTTGTATTGTGTGTGTTCCAGATGCAACTACATCCTTTAATCCAGAGGAAGATATTGAAGGGATATGTGCTTATTTTGTTACGAGCAAAACAGAAAATATCATAATCATAATCAGGTTGAATGTTACGCAATGATCCGGAGTGACTCCTAGTTTTTCTTGTCATCTAGTGCAGTTTGCTGTAACACGTACCAACTTTAAAGTGACAATTGACACAAAATTCGACTTTCTTTCTTCAGCAGAACACAACATATTTTTTTGAAGAACGTTGATAGCCAAACAACATCGAACCCCATTGACTTGACATTTCTCAAAATGTCTTCTTTTGTGTTCCACAGAATAAAGAGTCACATTCAGTTTTTAATTTTTGGGTGAACTATCGCTATATGTCAAGGTGCCGTTACAGCACAAGATGGCGCTACAGTCAAACTTTCACCTGCGATGCTTTAACACGCGCACTGACGCAATACAGAAAGATGGCAGCCTGTGTCCTAAGACAGGGATTGTTTTGCAGGGTTGGTAAATACAGTAAAAAGCACACATTAAATGTGCATTTTAACAGTAGACATCAAGCAAACACAAGTCGGTGGCAGTGCTCAAGATGTGCTGCTGTCAGTGCAGTACAGCAGAGACGCTTCATGTCCTCCCGGTGAGTTCATCTTGTTATGATTTACCGAGTCAACAGACATTTGTGCGTTTGCGTTGTTGGTTACGAATCGGTGATTATGAATGAATCTTGGCAGTGAACGAGATCATTCAGCACGTCGTTGACCGAAATCTCCGTCCTTGAACATTGACACGCTACATGTGCGCATGCTCAGCTGTTGAAAACTCTTTATAATTTTTACATTGAAGAAAACAATATTTTACTTTACTTTCAATACAAGGACAAAGTCCCTCATGAAAAACACAACAGTATTCTCTTAATATTTACAAAAGTAAATTATTGAGTGCTTAAAGGGATAGTTCGCCCAAAAATGAAAATGACCCTCAGGTTGTTTCAAACCTGTTAAAATTTGTTGTTCTGTTAAACACAAAGAAAGATATTTGGAAGAATTTTAGCTATTTTCAGTTCTGTGACATCATCCACTACCATAGTAGGACAAAAATATTGTATCATTTTTTTTGTTCTGTTGAACACAAAGTGAAATATTTTGAAGAATTTAGGAAAACAAACAGTTTAGGGCACCTTTGGTCATTTTTCCTACTATGGCATTCAATGATGACACACAGAATTGACAATTTCTAACAGTCTTCCAAATATCTTTCTCTGTGTTCATCAGATCAAAGTATTTGAACGGGTATGACATGAGGCTGAATAAATGATGACAGAATTGTCATTTTTGGGTGAACTATCACTTTAATAGTAAATTAATAAACGTATAACATTTGCTGTACTAAGATTCAAAAACTATAATAAATATTACAGTGTATACAGTATAGTATTTTTGAAAATATAAATTATTAATATAAAAAAAAATTTCGGTTCAAATAATTGGAAAAGAAACCATAATTAGCATGGAGAAAAATGACTCAATTTGATTATGCTGTAAGTTTGAAAAACTTTGAGGTGAACATGTGCAGTCTTGACATCTAAACAGTGTCAAAAATCATTTGTAACATGATTTTTGAACAAATCTTTTTTATTTTTGTTTTGTTTGTAAAAACGTTAGGATTGTGTTATTTAAAAATGAATATTTCTTTGCAGTATTCAAATATAGAAAAATATTATTTTGTTATTTTGACCAGTTTGTCCCATCTCAAGTTTCTGCAAATAAAAAACAGTTTTTTTGGAATCTGGGAGAAACGTTGTCATTGAAAATAATAATTTTGGAGTAGTCTCCTAATTTTTTTCCGCAGCTATATACATAGTAAATAACTGTGTATATATACAGTATATATACTGTATATATATATATATACTGTATATGCATGTACATGTCTTCTGCATGTCAATGTTGTTTAGGATGAGACCAGAGGGGAAAGTTCTGGAAACAGTAGGAGTATTTGAGACGCAGAAACAGCATGGCAGTTATGAGACAGGACAGGTAAGCGAAGAAGTGTTTTCATGTTGAGCCCTGGTATGTGAAATAGTAATTGTTTAATTTGGTTTGTGTCAGTTGTTCTTGCACAGTGTGTTTGGCTACAGAGGTGTAGTTCTCTTCCCCTGGCCCACGCGACTCTATGACAGAGATGTCAGCCCCGCTGCTCCTGAAACGTGAGTCTCGTCTTCCAGACCACAGATCTACATTTAGAAACTGGACTTGGCACTAGACTCTCGTCCAAAGTAGATATCTTGGTAATGGAAGTTTTACTTCTTCATTGCAGCAAATCCGAACCTCCAGGAGCTCACGGGTCAAAGGAGGTGAAAGGCAAAACCCACACATACTATCAGGTCCTAATAGACACCAGAGACTGTCCGCATATAGTGAGTTTCTTTGTGGGGACTTGCCATAAGCTTCTATTGTTTTTCAACTGACCTCTCCACTTTCTTCCACTGTTCAGTTCACATATTTCTCTAACAAAGTAGATAAACGTTCTTGTGTTTTTCATCGCTAGTCTCAGAGATCACAAACAGAAGCCGTCACGTTTCTGGCCAACCATGAGGACAGCAGGGCTCTCTATGCTATTCCAGGTAAATCCAGGTAAAACGGCCAGTCACAGATGCATAAAACACTTCACACACACTCTCTCTCTCTCTCTCTCTCTCTCTCTCTTTGCAGGTCTGGATTATGTAAGTCATGAAGATATCTTACCATATAACTCCACAGATCAGGTGCCCGTTCAGCACGAACTGTTTGAGAGATTCCTCATGCATAACCCATCTAAAGGTAGAAGTTCTTGCCCAAAAATAAATGCTCTGTTTACTGCGGCACCAATAACTTGTGTAATGTGTTTGTAGCGCCTCGGTTTGTGCCCAGAGACGCACTCCGTGCATGGCAGGACACCAACCACCGATGGCTGGAATTGTCTGACGTTCACCGTGAGACCACAGAAAACATTCGAGTCACGGTCATCCCATTTCACATGGGCATCCGGGTGTGACTGCTTTTTGGTTGGCCATCAAATCACGTACACTTTTCATGAGCTACATTATTTGCACATTTTTATATGAGCATTTATTTGGTAAACTGTATTTGTAATTGTAAACTCCTCAATACTTGTAATGTTACTGTAATTACATTACTAGTGCTGGGAAAGTTAACGCGTTAATTAATTAACGTCGACACTTATTTTATCATGCGTTAAAAATTTCGAAGGTCCGTTGCTCACTGGCTCTGAAACGTACAGACAGACAAACCATTGGTCACAGAAGGGGTGGGATGTTGATCGGTACTGGCTTGGGATGGGTGTCACCACGCGTCATTTGGGGTTGGCCTAACACTGGGTTCACACCAAACGCAAATTAAGCGTTTTGCGCGAGTAAATTACATACAAAGTCAATGCAAAGACGCGTATAGACGCGAACTCGCGGTAGGCGGTGCGAATGACGCGAAACGGGCGGCACGATTGCCGCGAACGGGCGTCAATCTCGTCTTCCGCGAAGGTTGAAAATATTTGTCGGAATCGCGTCACTCAGGCGAAAATAACGAACTTTTCCCGCGAGTAATAAAGAGTGGAACGCCTTTTCTGTTCATATAGCAGTACTTTTAAGATAAAAAATCACACTATTTTTGAATTCATTTTTTAATTTTACGCTTAACAATGCGATTGTCGGAGCCGATAGCCTAGTGGGCAGTGCTCCGACATGTGGCGCGGTTGCGCATCAGGCGACCAGGGTTCGATTCCCGTCTCGTGGTCCTTTCCCGAACCCACCCCCTTCTCTCTCTCCCACTTCGCTTCCTGTCCTCTCTAACTAACAGCTGTACAATTAAAGGCAAAAACGCCAAAAAACAAATCTTTAAAAAAACAACAATGCGATTAATCACAGAAAGTCACATGATTAATCACGATTAAAAATGTAATTGTTGCCCAGCACTAAACATTACTGTGACTATTGGTGTGTGTGTGTGTTTAAACTTTTCAATATCTCAAACAAAAAATGTAAAGGCTGACACATTTCGAAGATAAATAAATCTTTCCCTAATTCCTCTTTTTTAATTCTATCACCAGGAAGCACAGAATTCCAATGTTTACTGGGTAAGTGTCTACGCGTAGATGCTACTGTTCAACCGAATCGATCAGAATTATTGTCATAGGTGATAATAGAAATACAAGACCAGGGACAGGTGCAGTTATTGTTTTGGTTGATTTCTATTATTTTCTGGCAGGGTGTTATCAAATAAGCTCTCATATATAGTCTTAAAGAAGTTTGAGTCTTTGCATGTGCACTATCGTAAATGATTTTACGATACTGTTCACTTTATGTAAACAATTCATTTTGTTTTAACACCTGTGTGTTAGGTTTTATGTTCAAACACAATTGCATTGTGTTAAACGGACTAAAAACAGTAATGCTTTGGCTTAACTAAATGTTTACGTTTTAAATTAACATGTTTCAATCAAGTAGATCAAAATAATATTTGATGTTTGTTCAATTTACTTAAATAAATCAAGTTAACACAACACAATTATTATGATTATATTTATTTGGCACAGTATTCGGACATGGTTGTTAATTTTACTCAATTAAGTTTAGTTCATCGTACATTAAGTATTTGAGTAGAGATAACATATTTCTGTTGGGTGGAACCACTGCCCATAATTTAATTAAATTAGTTTAAAGTATCATTTTTTTTCAGTGTGTGATCATGTCTTCATGTATATTGTGATCAGTGGCGGTACTGTATTCGTCTGGAGAATCTTGGGAATGAGGTGGTACAGCTGAGAGAAAGACACTGGAGGATCTTCAGTCTGTCCGGTACGTTAGAGACGGTCAGAGGCAGAGGAGTCGTGGGACGGGTGAGTGACATTCACAGATTTAACTTTTTCCTGAAGTCAGGTTCAGTAAGCTCAGACGGTTCTTTTCTGTCTCTTCTCTGTTTTAATATTAAATTATTAATATATACATGATAGACCAATTCAAATAATCGGAAATTTGTTCATAAAAGCCCGTGTCAAAAGAAACCTATACAAATTTTAATGGTTTCCATTACAAATACTGTTCCACCATCTGATGACCATTAAAACCATTACAAAACCCCGTTAAGTAGTGTGTATTGGGTTTTATTCCAGTATCTGCCAGAAAACACCCCACCAATAGAAACCAACACATTATGGTTTTTATTAGTTAGGGACATATTTTTTTATTGAAACCATATACAGAAAGTCCCACTATAGAGTTTGGAGACTATTATGTGGATAACAAAGATGGAAATTCAATGAGGTGGAACTCCGCGCCCTGGACTCCAATATAACACCAATGTCATTTCTATTATTACCATTAAATCCTCTCCAGTGGTTCTGTTGTTTTGAGTCATAAATGTATTTTGGCAAAGCTTTAGAAGTTTCAAATAAGTCAAATGCCACTTACCCCAAGAGTGCCTGTCGTTAAATTGGTCTTTATGTCTAACTCTATGCTTAACAGGAGCCAGTGTTATCAAAAGATCAGCCTGCGTTCCAGTATAGCAGTCATGTGTCTTTGCAGTCCCCCAGCGGACACATGTGGTATGTTCACACACACACACACGGCTCATGAATCATACGTGTTTGGTGCTGTTCTTCATACAGATAAGTTCAAAGTTTCAATAGCTTGTGGTGTTAAAATACAGTGTTAATAAGAAATAGTGAATGAATAACAGATATGTTTTAATATTTTTATTGTTAATTATTGCATTCGTGCAGGGGCTCGTATCGTCTCGAGAGACCCAACGGGACATTCTTTGATGTGCGGATCCCTCCATTTTCTCTTGAGAGCAAGAAGGACGATACTCCCAACAGCTTTCTGCCGGGACCTTTCACCTCACTGCTTTAAGACATCTGACCTGTACTGTCCTTATATATCAGTTCAGTTTCTTTTTATCTGATACTCCCATCACAAGTGTTGTAGAAGAGGTGCTGATTTGAGTGATGATGATGAGTTGGACACATGGTCAGTATACATTTTATTATATAGATATACTTAAGTATAATTTATTATAAATATTTATTTAATTTAATATTGAAGATATATGGCTTGTTGAGGCCTTTTACTCATTAACAGTAAATCAGGTTGTGGTGTAAAACTCTGCACCCACGAAATATAAACACAGTTTTGTTTTTTACGTAGTTTTCCTAAAACAGATCAGCATTAGCACAAACGCCTGATTTATTGACGCATTTTGCATCTTTTCAAATACATGTATGTGATTCTCAGGAAACGCTGCCATTTGCGCCCCATTGACTTGCTGTTGTTATAAATGGCAGGAGTCACAGAACTTAATCATAAAACCTAAACTATGTTGTGTTGTGTTGTGTAATGTAAAAAAAATGAATGCATTATGTTATGATGATGCTACATGTTATTTTCATATCAGACAACTTGCATGTCCTATACATTTGAAAATGATATAAAGAACAACAATATGCCAATTTGCTTTATAATTATATAATAATTAATAATAATAATTTGAAGCTTTCACTCAATTTGATTTGATGATGAAATGTGTGCGTGCGTGTGTTGGTGGTTTGTTCCACATGTTATATTTGCTGTTATACCTCTGAACCTGTGAGATTTGAAGCAGTGCAAAAGTGACTTGAAGGGAAAAACTCATCTTTAAAATTCTATTTAAATAAAAAAGAAAGTTAAATGTAAAAAGTCCCTGTCTTGTCATGATTTATTTCCTGTGGTTTTTTTATCAGAGCAATAAATAAATATACCCCACAGTCTTATAGTCCATTAAAATACATTTGATTGAAATTCTCTCTCTGTAATCTCTGTAATTCTCTCTGTCTGAATTTAGTGAGCAGCTCTTTTTTTCATAGGCATATGCATGATATGAGAACTCGTTTATTTAAATAAAACAATACGTTTTGGCAAAGGTGCTTTTTTATTATGATGCCGAGAGCAAGGTGATAAAAAATCATGATAAAAAAATGAAAGGGGTCACATGACACGGCTAAAACAAATATTATGGTTTGTTTTAGATGTGATGCAATGTGTATACATGATTTAAGGTTCATAAACGCTGTATTTTCCACACACCGTGCATGTTTGTATCTCCTCTTTGCTCCGCCTCTCTGAAACACGTGGATTTTTAAAAAAGCTCATGGCTCTGAAAAGCGAGGTGTGATGTGATTGGACAGTTAACCAGTGCGTAGTGATTGGTCGAATACTGCCAGTGTGTGAGGGAAATGTAACGCCTCTGACCATATTTGGAACATCAGGTTCCTCTTCAATTGTACTGACAGGTACGCCCACCTTACTTGCGTATACATTTGGGCGGTCTTAGTCAAATCAGACCACCAACTGACGTAGATTTGTGGGGGTGTGGCTACACGAGGCGTTTCAGGCAGGTCTGGGTGAGCATTCGCTTTTAGATAGAATGACTCTTTTGTTCCCACACTTTCATTTCTGCAATTTTACGTGTCTAATACATGCATGGGCAACTTATAACACACCAAAGACAAAGAAAAACACGTATTCACGCCATATGACCCCTTAAATAGATTAATTAAATTTCCCATAAATTTCACTGGGATTCAACAAGACTGGGATTTGTCGCCACCTAGTGAACATTTAAGTTTAATAGTTAAAAGTTTTGATACAGTATTTCTATGTGCATAATCTAATTTTTAAAACATCAATCGCATGAGTCACTTAGATCTTGTGTTGGTCCTGTGTCTTGATCACTAAAGCTTATAGTGTCTTTTAATCGTAGAAAAAAATGCACTCACAAAAACCTACATTTCCATATAAAACAGTTTTATAGAAATCAAGGGGCAAATAAAAAATATCTATTTCTGACATTGTTATCAGTATAATATGATTATCAGCCCACCTGTATAAATCCTAAAATTTACCTCAGCGGTCAGCGTTTTTATGACGCCTAGACGTAAACGTGCTGCCATAGAAACCGTGAAAGTCCTCATTCTTTACCCGCCTTTATTTCTAATGATTAATGAAAGCCATCTCGTTTATTTTTAGTCAATGAAACTTAAGGGTCGTCTTCATTAACTCCCCATTTCAGGAGGCTAGTGTACATGAGCTCGAGCACTGTTAAGGGATCACTACACGATTGGAACACGACTGAATTTCCGGCAACATTACGTATTTACGTAGGCTATTGACGTTCACACTGCCACAACAAACTTCAAAAATGCTTCATTACGTTATTGCGATGTTTCTTTTACATTTTGGCTTGATGTAAAGAGTTGATATTAGTAAACATCGAGACAGTTCCTTCTGTTCTTCTAAGTTACAAGATATTTTATTCTCTAATTCTTCTGTGTTGTAAACATGGTTAATATACAAGGTAAATATCATATCCGCACAGCACGTGAATGTATAAAAAGCAAGTCCTCCTTTAATTTACTTCTGTCAGTTTGTACTGTGTATTTTAAAACTAAAATAGTTTCAATATTTATGTTCCTCTATGTTAAAATATTTCTTGTTTTATACTGTCTACCTGCAAGTCGTTTGTCTCACTACCAATTTTGTAGTAAAGAAAATTCTGCAAAAGGTTCGAATAAAAGTATAAGTAAGATGGACAATAACTGACGGCCATTATGGATCACAGTGGACCTCTGACAATTATTAGGCCTATTTGAAAAGTGTCTATTTTAACTTTTGAAAACCACGACATCTTGACTTTTCCGACTTTATTCAAGAAGTGTAGTCTGACTGATTCCTTTCCAATTCATTATAATAATTTTGATAGTATGAAGTTTTTTCCTCATTACAGAAATAACATGATTCGAGAGAACCTATACATCCTGATGGAAGGACAGGTAAACTGTTCCTTTTTCTGTTTGTTTGTTCAATCTTTCATTGATAGAAAATTAGAAATTTACTCAAAGTGGGGTTTTGTGATGGATGTTACGAAAACTCTCTGTCACTCTTTTATTATCTCATATAGTCTCATGCAATCTTCACGTGATGTGCCTTTTATTTATGCCTTTGACATTAACACATTTGCATTATATTAAATCATAGGTTATTTCAAAAGCAATATAAATATATTACAGACCTTTTCTTTATTTTTTTTCACAAATGCTTTAAAGTGATGGATTCGTGTTAAAATGCACCAAATTAAAACGAAACTTAAAAACCTCTGCCAAGCTTTAAAAATAAGTGTCTTTTTTGCATAACATGAGATGTTTGCTGCATGTCTATAACGTGGATTGAAAAATCGAAGATCGATAGGTATTAAAAGTTAATGTTTGGTTGTTAATTGCGAAAGGATCAATAGCTCACGTTGCAGGCAAACCTTCATATGTTTTTGGATTAAGTTGCTCAAACACAAAGACACAACACCTGCAGTCAAGTTGTATCTTATTCTTGAAAAGAACGTTTATCCAGTAGAGTTACAGAAGCCCTAGTTTGTAATAAAATGTTAAATATATATTGTTATTAATCATTCAATAGATCAAGCAGAGTGAGCAAATATTTAACAGCTTGAGCTCTCCAAACTTTACTATGGTGCGTGGGCGCACTGGCAAAATGATCTCTTATCTTAAAAATCTCAAATAAATAACCATTTTCTTTCCACTTTTATGATCTGTGGAACCTTTCCGTAGATGTTAAAGGTTCCTTATAATGGAACAATTCTGCCGACCCTTGTATGGCGGATGGATTACCATCATTTATGTTATAGTTTGACAACAAATATTAAACTATGGTTATTGGTGAGACCATAGTCAATTTGTGGTTACTATAAAGGAAAATACTACAGTTAAAGCATAATTTTCAAACATAATCTTTTTGGAACCTTTATTTTAAAAAGTGAAACGTAGCCTAAAGAAGCGTGAGCACGAATTTACATGACCAGAATGATTAAATATAGATTTTGTTCTTTTTTTACATGTCGCTTTGTGAGGTGATTGGGCTGTCAGGAATAATGAAGTAATGCAGACAATAAAAGTTTTATTTTGTGGTGCTAAAATGCTCCAAAAGATGAATCATTGAGCGAATTCGCAAATATTACCAAACGCAATAAAATTGAAATTTACGTTAAATGCCTTTAGAAAAATACCCTTAGAATCAGTGACTTGGAGAAGCAATGTTTATACCATTGCATGAACGAATGTAAATGTGGTATATGTTGCAGTCAGTGATTGAGAAAACGTTGCAAGGTATATGGATTCCGCAACAGGTCACATAATAGGGTGAACAGCTGACTCCGGGCGTGCTGGCAGATGGTGGGTATAAGCCGGGTGGTGGTGTGTGTGAGGGTGGGGGTCTCACTTATTGTTTAGTTATTTGAGCCCCACGCACAGACAATGACCCCATCCAGTAGCAAGAAAAGATGGAAAAGCCGCTTCTCATCGAGCATGCGCCAGACGAGAGAGGAAATGCGCTGAAAAAAGTTGAGAAAAATCTCATTGTTTTGCCCGTCTGCCGCGTCTCTGCCCGCAGATGTCAGATGAGCCCCTTTTAAACTCGTTTTCTTTGTAATAGATACGTTTACTGGAAAAGCAGTGGGGACGTTTTACCGAAACGTCGCTTTATAAAAATAAACATTATACGTTATTCGTTTTAGTGTATGGTGGATTTAGATTGCGTATTTCCTTACATGTTCACTCTGTTACAACAATTAGGCTACTATTAATTATTTAAGGAGACACTTTTCATGCATATACGAACATGCATGCAACATCTCACATCATCTTACAACAGATATGCAATTCTCTTGTAAAATAAGTTCCTCGAATGTTGAATGTTCAAGTGAACAGAGTTATCTCCAAAAAGATCTCAAATCAGACGTCAGGAAATCGACCTCGAGCCAGACTCTTTTCTTTAATGATCCAAACCCCTCCTCTTTCTCCAGCTTTGGCAGCGCAACCCATTTATACCGCAGGTCCCAATGGACCGACTGCATCATCACGTCCTCGTGGTTTTAAAGATCGCCCCATCCGCATCCTCACCATTTGCCATCAGCGCAGCGCGCAGTCGCGAGTCTCTCGTGGATGTACATCGAGTTTGTTTTCTGTTCTGAGCGGGTGCATTTTGTAGAAGTAAGTCTGCAGAGAAAGACAATCTTTGGGAATTTCATGTTTCTCTTGAACAGGTGCGTACGGGTACAACGATGCATGGTTCTGGAAATAGGACACATACACACCAAGAAAGCAGGTTTTCAAACAACTCATGAAAAGAAGTGCGGAGGACATCACGCGTATGTTTTGGAGAATCGGCTGTATCTGAGAAACGTACAGAAATCGAGTTGTCATCAGAAACGTGACTGTTTGTTGTAGTCCTTCTGACGCTTGGCACAGGAGGTTACCTGGTCTTTGCGTTTTGTTGTAAATGTTTGGAAGTCACGATCACCCGGACAGAAGCGTCATCGGATCGAAATCGCAAAGTTTTGAAGAAATGGATCCTGTTCGTTCCTGGGTGCGAAATGTCGGCGTTATTGATGCAAACATTGCGGCACAAAGGTACCAAACTTCTTTTATCTAAAGTCTTTATATTGAAAGGCGCATCACTAACAGGCTACTTTAATGAAGAGTTAGCATGGTTTAACCATAGCAACCATATAGTTTTGTTTTATTTGTAGCAACAGTAACCACACATTTACTATGGTCTCACCACAATAATTAGTTTAACCATATTTGTAGTAAAATACGGTAATGGTAAACATGGTTATTGCACTGAGGTCAATTTTCCTAAAGATTTTTTTCTAAACAAAATCAATAGATTATATAGCACATACTTTAAAAGTTTAGGTTTAAAACACGTTTTGCTGCGCGTCGTGTGCGCATCATCATTTTGCAGTTTCCACGCGCGCTTTCATAAATGGTTTTGAATTAAAAGCACACTTCTTTTCAAACACACTCGTGTGGATAATAACTACAGCAACAGGTCAGTGTTTTCCGTGGCTGTGGATGTAAATTGACACCGGAGATGAATGGCACGAGAGTTCAGACAGACACGAGGCTCAGCTCGCCTTCTGTCCCACAGTGACAGAGTCACGAGCCCACTGAAAGGGACGAAACAAAACACGACAATACAACAAAAAGCCGAGCTGTCACTCATTAATAATGTTATCTAAAGACTCGTCTTGAGCTCGCCACTTCATCGCCGATTGTTTTTAAAGCGTTTCGTTGCCTTGCGTTTAATCCAGTTTTTTCGAAAGCCGAAATACTCTTAAAAATAAATTCCTTCTTTGAACCTTTAGCATCCACAGAACATTTCTGTTACGCCAAAGGCTCTTTGTTTTGGAAAAAAGTTCTTCAGACTTTAAAGAATAAAATAATATAGTAAAACCTACCCAACATAGCTTATTTATAATATACATCATTTATCATTTTATAATAAAATATATGCAAAAAATTGAAAATAGTAAGCATAAAAGACCTTTCAGTTCTGAAGCATCTACTGATATTTTTAAGTTCTGTAAATGAAAACTGCTCTATTGTTCGTTGTCAGCTCTCAGCTATGTTAACATTTAGACATTAGCATTCATTCAAACAGCTCTCTAAGCTTAAATATATTGTGTTAAAGGATAAAGCGAAATATATTTCAATAGCATTCCTTTTTTATGTCAAGCGTCATTAAACGGAATCGAAAAGTTTATTTGTTGGCATCATTTCAGAGGATTCAACACGTTTATATTGTGCTTTCTAAACGTTTCACGTTTTACACGATGACTTGATAAAATACAGATTACAAATATAAAACACTTTTTAAAAGACATTTCTGAAGTGTTGTCAGTGATTCGTTTAGTGAGAGTTAAACAAATCTAGAACTTTGAATCGAATTTAGTGAAAGCAAGTAATATGCAGAAATAAATGTTAAATAACACATTTAATGATGTAAACCATATCTTCTTACGGTAAGACCCATGGTCTTCAGAAGCACCAGATTCATCACTTCATCTGTAAAATTAACAGTTATCATTGTATGATTAAAATGAATAGAAAGCTAATAGAAAATAAAGGCATATCAGAAAAGCGTTTTTTTACGTTTTATTTGGTAATGAAACATTATTTACATGTCAACAAAATGTCAAGTAAATTATTGGACAAATATTAAGTCCAAACATTAAATCTTAACTCTTACAAAATGTCCAATTACATTTGCATAATGCATAACAAGTGTCCAACCAATAATGAGTGTGTGCATGAATTAAGTATACCTAACAATTTTGTGACACCAGAAAGAGATTTCTAGGAGTGCAAGTTTAGTTTCACACGTGGAAGAGTGTTTTATGACCATGTCTGAGAGCAGCACTAAACTTATTTGGGGTTTAATGAAGGGTGTGTGAAAGTAATGTATAAATAAGTGAATGGATGACTAAAGTGCGTGTTGTTTGTTGCACACAGCGGAGTGGCTTTATCTCGTGCTCACTTTGAGAAGCAGCCTCCCTCCAACCTCCGAAAATCCAACTTCTTCCATTTTGTTCTGGCACTCTATGATCGTAATGGACAGCCCGTGGAGGTGGAGAGGACGGCTTTTGTTGATTTTGTGGAGCAGGACAAGGTATAATCTGCAGCATTGTTCACATCGCATGAACATCAGATACACAGGCCATAAAAACTCCATCAGCTCCTGTTTATTCTCAAACTCAAAGTTGTGCTTTTTTGGCATTGCTAAATGTTGAATTGGGCATATATTTTTGGTCAGTTTGAATTTTGCATCATCAGATTTTTTGTTCTTTCTGTTTTTGTCATCGCTGTTGTTCTAAGGAACAGACGGGAGAAAAGACCAACAATGGGACTCATTACAAGCTTCAGCTCCTCTATAGTAACGGTATGAGCATCTCTTCTGTCTGTCCTCACACGTATAGATGTTTCTGTGTGTTGGGATGCCAATTATTCTAAGTTGAAAGTTTTTGCACACAAACAATGTGATTATATTATTTACATTTCATTTAATATCCCTACTTGATTGATTTTTTTAAATAAAAAGAAAGAAATAACTTCCACACACCGTTTCATACACCAGACATGAACGAATATTGTTTTCTTGTGTTTGTCGACAGGCGTTCGCACAGAACAAGACCTTTACGCACGACTCATTGATTCAGTCACCAAACAGGTAGGTCTCCTTAAGGTTCTGTTTCCAAAACTGGTGACTTTCTACATGCAAGAAATACTTTGCTGTATATTGCGTTGACGCTAAACTTTGTTCTCTGTGGTTTAGCCCATAACATATGAAGGACAGAACAAGAATCCAGAAATGTGCCGCGTTCTGCTGACTCATGAAGTCATGTGCAGGTTAGTAAACAACAAACACACAACAATACACAACAGATTACTACCCTACTCAACTAAAATCTACTATCGCGTAATCTTGTTTCAAGAATGACACCGGTCGACAAACATCAGAATCTCAAAACTCTTTTGTGCTTTTGCAATAAAATGCATTTGTTACCCACGCTTCTTTAACAACACGACACACGTGCCGAAAACGCACCTGTCAAAGGACACGCTCTTCTTCTGAGAGCATAAAAGTCATTCTTAACATCACAGAAAGACATCATGGGTACACCGACCTGAGGCTAAACGTTTAATGTACAGGACCAGTACAAGTTCATTTCTGAGAGAGTATAAAGCAGCTGGGCTGAGAGAGAGAGAGATGGGGACGGCGAGTGTCACATGAGACAGAAAGGACAGGGGGTGTGCGGCGGTGACCTCAGGCGTGGGGACGGCATCAGGGAGGGCAGAGGGGGAGTCCCAACCGGCTCTGCCTCCATTGTGTAGCCAGCAGATGCCCGAGTGGGCGCTCACAGCTGGTTAATAACGGAGCTGATGGGGACGGGGGTGCGGAGGGCAGGCGACACAGCTGGGGAGTGACTCTCTCTGACGGGGGGCTCGTGGGCTACGGGAGAAATAGAAAGCATATAGGCAGATGGCCAGGGGTGGGGGGCACTTTTGTTATGCTGGTGTGTGTGAGGGGGGGATTGCACAGACAGAAGGGTCCTGTGATGGTGTGTGTGTGTGTGTAGGTAAGCAGGGGTTGAGTTTGATCCTTCACAATCAATGTGACAGATTGTTGGTCTCCATCAAAGTTGTCATGACGTTACGTTGCCTGTTACAATCAATATTCTGTTTTTATGCACAGTCGCTGTTGTGAGAAGAAAAGCTGCGGCAATCGCAACGAGACGCCGTCCGACCCCGTCATCATTGACAGGTAAGTGCAACTGTTTTCATCAAAATAATCTGAGATGTATGCGTTTGAAAGGTTTTGGTTATTTAAAGCCACCAGTTGTTGTACTCGTGCAAGCAGTGAGATTAAAAGAAAAGGAAATCCTAAGAAATCATTATATATTATATATATATATATATATATATATACAGTATATGACTGTTTGGGTTCAAGATTGTTTTGGAACGCAAGCTGGAAGCGACGTACCTTGTCGCTGTGAAAAAGCACAGGTGTTGGCTGGGTTTCATTCGGCGTGGTCTAATGGGATTTCGTAAATATTTACAAGGTGGCTCATTCGTATGAATTTGTAGGATGTGAACCATACAGAAATGTTGAAATCCAGTTTAAACAAGCATGTGATCAGTTTAAACCAGCACAAACCAGCAAACCAGCATCAAAACATACCTACCCTGTTGAAAAAAACAGCATATGCTGGGTTAGGTATGTTTTGATGCTGGTTTGTGCTGGTTTAAGATGGTCCTTAGCTGGTCATGTGCAGGTTTAAGATGGTCCTGAGCTGGTTTAAACTGGTGAGGAACCAGCACATGACCATCTTAAACCAGCACAAACCAGCAAACCAGCATCAAAACATATACCTAACCCAGCATATGCAGTTTTTTTCAACAGGGGCGCCTTCACTCTTAAAAATAAAGGTGCTTCACGATGCCAACAAGAACAACTTTTTTGTCTAAATGGTTCCATAAAGAACCTTTAACATCCGAAGAACCTTTCTGCCTTACAAAAGGTTCTTTGTGGCAAAAAAAGGTTCTTCAGATTATAAAGAAGTGTAAAAAAGAGGTGGTTCTTTAAAGAACCTTTGACTAAATGGTTCTTTGTGCAACCAAAAGTGGCTCTTCTATGGCATCTCTGTGAAGAACCTTCTAAGCAACTTTATTTTTAAGAGTGTTGTTAAATAACTACGAATTGCCGTGAGATTGTTTTGGCTTTATTCAGACAAGTAGAGCTTCACAATTCAGCTCACAGTAAAGCTAGCGTAGCGTAATCTCTTCGGGCGAAAGCAATTGAATCAGTTTTTATTGATGTATTTAGAAACAATTTGTCGTTAAATATGTGAGCTTTTTTGTCACGATCAGATTCATCAGATCGTTCTCCGTTGGAGCTAACAGTGTTTACAAAGTGTCTCTGAGAACCTTTCTCAAAAGCAGAAAAAAGCGTACCGTCATCTCTCAGATTTTCCCAGAATTCCTAAGAGCCACAGCTGTTTTTATTCTTTACTCAGTGACTCCTCTTCCTCTCTCTCTCTCTCTCTCTCTCTCTCTCTCTCTCTCTCTCTCTCTCTCTCTCTCTCTCTCTCTCTCCTTTTTTATCTCTTCAATTCTCCCAACAAGGCCGGGTATACCCAAAGGTTCAATAAAACGAAGGCCTTAAACATCCATTTTTGGTATCAACAGACTGCATTTCTGTAGACAAACACTGCGGAGAAAATCGAACCGAAGACCAGCTTTTGTTATCTTTACAATGATGGCAAATTGAGAGCGTATAAATTGTATTTAATTATAGAGTATTGTGTATATGTTAAAACATTACCAATGAGAAGCCTATTATAAAGCTTAGATTGAGTTCAAAAGATCAAAACCAACAAATGAGGTTAACATAAGTTGTCGAGGAGCTATAAGAAATTGCACTTAATTCTTTATTTTTCTTCCTCTGCCACCTACAACCCTTCAGTCTAATATTGATATAATTAGTCAGGCCCACCGGGACGCCCCCCAACGCATGAGGGAATTGAAATCCCACCGACAGCCCCCTCTTTTTTTAATCTGTGCCCATTTTGTTTAGACCTGCTGCTTGGTCCGTCTCTCTCTCCTCCCCCTTTCTGACCCCCTCACCCCCGGCCCGGCTAATCCTGTTATTAGTGAAAGGAGAGAGAATGGCTCTCAGCTGATCCTCAAGGAGGCTTTTGTCACATTATGTTGCTCAGAACTTCGCCGGCCGTTGATCGGTTTGATATCGATGATGCTAAAGAGAGCCGAGCGAAGGGTCTACATCTGCTGTCCATCGTGGTTTTAGGTTCCTTATGGCAAGGAATCTTGTTTCAGGTCTTCAAAAACAGTTTGAAAGAGCATTTGGTGCATGCAGAATATTTTTTGTGTATTGTACGGGTTAAAAAAATGCATGCATTGGTAAATTGTGTCAATGTATAAGCATTGATTTTGAATGGGCAGCTAGTAAATCATGTATTAAAGGGTACTTCTTCACTATGATCTCAGTCGGTGAACACCAGCTGGAGGGTTTGCAAATCAGCGCCGTGTTCAATAAATGCGTGTGTGTTACCGGTGGGGGTCGAGAGGGTCCGAATGGGGAATCAATTCCTTGCAATATCTCTCTAATTGATTGTACTTTCCGCAGGGTTATGAGCAAACAAACCAGCGAATCAAAATAATCAATAAGATACGATTTTGTCAATAGTTGGCTTTGTGACTCCGCCCACACATGCACACTTTAAGACATTACTAAATTGACCCAAAATTAAAAAATCATTGAGCACAAAAGATATAAATAATCATGATTACAGTAATATTCAAGAAGCGAGTACATTTATATTCATGAAGTAGTTTTCATAGTACATTTGTGCAGAATTTTGTGCCCGATGCAAATGTGGTGAAGCAAAAATGTGAGAGAAAGCAGATAGAATAGCGTTTCCATGGTGACGGGGATGCCAGCATCTTTTACTTTGTGTATCAAACCTATGGTTTGTGCATGTGTGTGTGTGTGTGCGTGCGTGTGTGGGTAGGGTAAACCCTATGGTATGGGGACAAAATGTCCCCACAAAGATGGCAATATCCAAAACCCTTGTCCTTGTGGGGACATTTTTTGGTCCCCATGAGGAAACGAGCTTATAAATCATACAGAATGAACTTTTGTGAAAATGTAAAAGAGCAGACAGTTGCGTGTGATTGTTAGGGTTAGGGGGAGGGAATATGAGATACAGTTTGTACAGTATAAACACCATTGTGTCTATGGAATGTCCCCATAAAACATGGAAACCCAACATGTGTGTGTGCGCGTGTGTGTGTGTGTGTGTGCGTGCGTGTGTGCGTGTGTGTGTGTGTGCGTGTATGTGCGCACGTGTGTGTGTACGCGCGCGTGTGTGTGCACGCTTGAATGCCTAAATTTCACTAATGAATGAAGCCCCCTGATGTTAACCCGGCCCCTCTGTTTGTTTGTGTGTGTGTGTCTGCTTAGCAGTAATCTGGAGGGGATGAAATCCATCTGATGGTCTCCAGATAAATTCCTCAACATTCTCTCCAGATACACTGTTGTATATGTACTTCAGGATTTGAGATGCATTTCTCCAAGATCAGAGATTTCAGTCAACTAATCTTAAATCGGAGAAGTGGTTAATGTTTATGAGAGATCTGTGTGTGTGTGTGATGAATCTGTCAGGACTCAGGGCAGGGCGAGAGCTGATGGGACCATTGACAGCTTCTCAGCAGGCCTGCTGTGAGCCGTGTCAGTATCTCTCCTCCTCTTGATCCTTTTTCCCCCTCCACTTTCCTCCCGTCTGCATGTGGGCACATTTGCTGTGCATTAGACACGGACATTAGGTTACAGCACCTCTGAAAGATCCCAGATCCTCACATATTGTCCCTTTCTGTTTTCTTTTTTTATTCGTAGACATATAACAGCACCAGCTGCACTTTTTAATAGTTACAAAGTTGGCACATTTAATTCAATATAAAAGTGCCGATTGCTCAGATGTTGCTCTTTCATTGCTCAGGAGATGTAAGGAGAGTTCTCAGTCGGGTTTAATTTAGGTCATAAAACTGCTTACAGGAGCAATTAAAAACAGACACAAATGAGAGTGTATGGAGGTGTAAATGAATGTAGATTGTAGAGGTCAAATCATCTGGATTTGAGTAAATTTCACGAGAAATGTTCGAGTTCGTATTGAGATCTTTAATAATGTTGCATTTTGATTGCAGACTTGACAAATCTCAGCTCAGTTTGACACATTGTTGACATCGCTCCTCAAACTCTAACGTTTGTGAGATTTCTGACTTTCTCCTGAGAAATATCTGAGACGCAGATTCGCGAAGGTTTGCATTTCCATCTCATTGATGTCTATGGGAGTGAAAACTTTGCAAGCAATCCGAGCACTGGATTCGTCGTTAGTTGTCTGCATCTCTTCTTCTATCTTTTTTGTTTGTTTGTTGGAGACGCTCATGTGAATGACTGGTGGCATCCTCCGTCTCTCTCACCCCCCATCACCATCTCAATTTGGAAACAGATGTTGTCTGTCAGATCCTATCATTACTGGCTAATTAAGCAGACATCTCTTCTTCTCTTCTCCTGCCTGACAGTCTCTTCTTCACACGCCGAGCGCTGCCTTTGTTTACTCACAACCATGAAGACGTTTCATTAGTTGTCTTAAATAACTGTACACACACAATAACACACCGTGCTGGTGTTTTTCATACAAGCCCAGAAGAGAAATAACAGATGAGATCTCTTAAAGGGACACTTCACCCGAAAATGAAAATTCTGTCATCATTGACTCACCTCAAGTTGTTCCAAATGTGTATAAATGTCTTTGTTCTGATGAACACAGAGGAAGATATTTGGAAGAATGCTTAAAACCATACAGATCTCGACCCCCATTGACTCCCATAGTAGGAAAAATGACTTAATAATAACACAAAAGAAGATATTTTGAAGAATGTACGACAGCAAACAGTTCTGGGTCACTTTTGACAACCATTGTATATTTTTTCCTACTATGGGACTCAATTGGGGTCGAGATCTGTTTGGTTACACAAATCCAGATGATTTGACCTCAACAGTCTACATTCATTTTACACCTCCAACAATGACTGTCTCATTTGATTCTGTTTTGATTTCACATCTTAACATCTTAAATGAAACACAACTCCATCAATTCTTCTGAGCCATGAAGGAGCAATAAGACATGCATGCAAAAAGTGTTTTCAGGTAATGCAAGAGTCGTGGAAAAAGTTGTTTTTCTTGGAGTGAAGGGGGTGTGAAAGGTCTCGGTGTGGTATGTGGTGATGGAGGTATTGGTTTTTGGAGCCGGCGTGTGTGTGTGCCCTGTTAGCGGGGTCAGAGGTTGGGAACGTGCCCTGTTAACCCCTCGACCAGTCTGGCCCCAAGTCTGCCAGGGGATTTTGAGAGCGAGGGGTATTTATGACCGCCCCCAACTAACCCCTGCTACCCAACACCTCTAAAAATCTCCCCCCTCAACCGTCCGCTTCAACAACACGGTCTGTCAGGGCAAAGCAATGCAATTATTCTCATACAGCAAGTCACACAAACCGCTTTTTATTCATCACGGGTGTATCGTTCATGTCATTTTGAATACTTTGTTTTAAGTTTGACTTTAGGTTGTGAATCCGATCATCGTTACATCATTCACGAGCTTCATATGAAGTGATATTGGTATTTAAAGCTGGATATTGTGGTGATGGTTTATGCGAATCGCTCACACATGTGGTGTACAGTTGTTGAAGCGTTGCTTCTGAAGCCTGTCAGCGTTTCGATGCCGCACATCTGGTTTCCTAATCCCCCCTCGCCGCTCCATGTCATGACACTGTTGTGTTTTTCTAAGATGGGTGGGAGGGCGTGAGATAGACAAGAGGAAACACTGATGAACGATGGTCCTGAATCTAAAATATCAACATTCTCAGCCTCCAGTGCAAATTCACGCGTATCAAACATAATGCACATCTTGTCATTTTGATCACATCTTGATTTTTTTGTGTTTTTTTCATGAGAAATGAAATAAGTATGAACGCTTTACAGGCACGTTTAGAATTGAAATAAAATACCAGGCTCATTGAAATATACACAATGCACCTATGAAATCTATGAAAAATGTCTCCATGAAAAAATATTTGTCCATATACTCAAATTCAGCAGGTTCTGCAGATTTCCCCCCTTGTATTCGTGTGACTGTACTTCTTTGCGAGTGCAGATCTGTGTTTTAACTGAGTATGTGGTCCCGCACAGAAGGGTTTTAACTTTTAACCTGTGCGTTTTTTTTTTACTTTTTGGGTTAAGCAAGTTGTCACCTTCAGAAAGCGTGGACCCCTCGGCGAGCGGCTCGTGTGTAGTGTTGAGAAGCGGAGCAGATGCACACAAAGCCCTCTGAGGGGTCCGGTCGCAGACGCCCCACCGTGCAAACTGACCCCGCTTTTAAGATGAGGGCCCGTCTTTTGTCTGTGTTTCCTAACTACTGATTCTGATGTGAGAATCAAGAGCTAGATGAATTCATCTGGTGATATCTGCAGACGACAGTCATCACGTATCCACTAATACACTGATACAAGGGTTTCTTAAAGGGATAGTTCATCCAAAAAATTAAAACGAAATCCAAACCTGTATGAGATGTTTTGAAGAACGTTGATAATCAAAAAACACTGAACCTCATTGACTTCCATTGTATGAACAAAACCACTGAGACATTTCTCAAAATATCTTCTTTTGATGTTTTGTTAGGGCGTGTTTAAGTTGATATGACAACAATGTAAACAGTTTTTAAGTGAGAAGAATGAAGCACAACAATGAGATCAGACGCTGTATTAGACTTTTGTATATGACAGGAGAGAGAGGGATGCTGAAGTAACAAGGTTGTCCTCATTAATTATGCAAGATGCCTTTAATTATGATGCAGTGAATGGATGCGTGGCAGAAGGTGCGAGGCATCGAGCCTCAGAGATTTGCATGCTAAGTGAGTGTGTGTGTGTGGGGGGGGACTAATGCATGTTAATGCGTGGCTGGACGACGTGCTTTAATTCACCCGCTCGCAGCTGTGCGTAATGGGGTGAAAAGTTGATGTTTAAGGTGGAAAGAGAGACACGCAGGATTTAGATATTAAAACAGTATCAAGGAGCTGAAAACGTGCACCGAAGAAGCCAGGTCAATCGTGCTTCGGCCCGATGATGTTGAAACTGACAACTGAAATGTACTCAAAATATGAGTTATTATCAGGACTTGTCTTTTAAAATGACTTTAACTTCACAATCATATGGTGAAATGTTAGCAAAATGTGCAAGCAGCTATTTCAGTGTCAGAAACAGGGCAGACGAATCCTTCTGACCTCTAACAAAGGATACATTTGACATGCCTGCCCATTTGCACAAAAAACATATTTGGATTTTCTTTTCGGGGTTTAAACAGTCACGAATGTCAGATATGACATGCATGCTCTGCTGGTGTCACATATTGTGAATTGTTAGTTGGCAACTCGGGTTGTGGCCCGTTCTTTGATGTCACTTAAGGTTTATTGGCGTTTATGGGTTTATATGAAAATTATGAAACTATAATCTGTTAAACTTGGCTAAATACATAAGTTAACATAACGTAAGTCTACTCTGCACAATCCTTCAAAAGCATTTATTAATCTTAGTTTATATTCAATCAATATTGATGAATACATTTTTTAAAATAAAAAGTTAACATTTGTTGATGCACAATGACGTCACATAAACTAATGATAAGATCTATTTGTACCCTTACGAAAATTAACCATGGTTTTTGGTTGTATTAACGTTGGTTTTTTGGTGCATTGATTACTTAAGGCAAAACCATGGTTTTACTACAGTAACCATCGTTTACTATGGTTTTTGCAAAAAACGTGGTTTTCAAAACCATGGTTGTTTTGTGATAACCATTGTTTTACTACAGTAACCATGTTTTTGTTTTTGTTTTAACTGTAGTAAAACCATGGTAAATTTTCGTAAGGGTATAGACGGTTTCATGACATAAAATAACATAAACAAACAAACGTGTTCGTGGACTGCCCTTAACTTCCGGTACACATTCAAAAACAACAGTGTCTGTAGATTATTTCTGATAACAATCAAAAGAAACCGAGAAGAACCGTTGTTTGGCTAAACTCGTCTCTCCAATATTTTGAATGTAGACTGCGATACCAAGCGCAACCGCTAGATGTCAATGTACCCTACGGTTTCTTTTAATGCGTCCGGACCCATTCAACAAATTGTTTATTTAATCAAATGAACATACAACAAAATTCAACAAACCGTATATTTTTATACAGTTAAATAATAATACAAATTATTATTAAGATAAATTAAATAAGATATAAATAGTTATATTATTAGACACTAGCTAAACGCAGACCGGAAGTTAGCTGCAATCCTGGCGCGCGCGTCCGATGAAACTGTAAACCTATTTTGTTTATTGTAAGTATAGGGAATAAACCCGTCATTAGAATATGAATATGAGATTACTGTGTTAATGTGAATAAATGAAAGTTTTCAATGAATCTTCGTCCTGTGGAAATTGCAGGAACTTTCTTATAGTTTTCAGTGCATTTTTTCTTTCTTTATGCACTGCTTCCATCATTAAAGGACTGTATAATATTTGGATGTATATTCAGTTGTCTTTTGATTTTTGTCTCTTGCAGATTTTTCCTGAAGTTTTTCCTGAAATGCAATCAGAACTGTCTGAAGACAGCGGGAAACCCCAGAGACATGAGGAGATTTCAGGTATTCTGTCATTTCTCTCACTGCAGAAATTAACAAATGAACAGAGCGTCTTGTCATGTCTAGTGGAAATATCAAATCATTTTTTAGCAAATGTATCTGGTTTTAAAGACGTTTAGACAATACATTTTCATACAAAAATACAAATCAAATATAGCGTTCCTTGTGTTATATGTGTTCAGTGAATGTAAAATATAAGATGTATTTACTCGGATATGTTTCATTTAGTTGCTTTTGATTTGAAACGCGAGTTAAAAACAGGTTCCAAATCAAACAAACCAAACATATTTTTTTCATCAAGATATAGTTTCCGAAAGCAAAAGGTTTTGATCCTCTGGTAAATTTAAGGATGTTTAACTGTGTTATTGTTGACTAATTCCTACTCAATGAGCCAAAATCCATCATTTCAAGAGAGAAAGTGTGAGTTTTGAGGGAGCAGAAGCGTGAGGAAACGAGCGAGGTTCTTGAGGATGTTGTCAGGATTTGAGTGATGGGCTCCAGATGGAGAGGTCAGACTCTGTGACCCAGGAAGTGCTCACCGGGGACTCTGCTGCTTCACTTCCTCTCACTCGTCTTTCACTCTGTCTGACATTTCATCCCTCCATCCTCTTCTCTTCATCCTTGTTGTTTTTTCTGCACTTGGTTTTATTTTTTCTTTGCAGTGAGAAATGACTTTTGGTGGGTCTCACGGCTCTAATCGTTCATACAGATGTGCTGCTCAGAAATCATTTTCTTCAAAAGCACATTTACAGCATCTCATGTCCTCAAACTCATCTGAAGTGCTTTGTCTTCGCTTTTGATTTGAATCCGTTTCGTTGTTTGTAATCTAAACACAGCGACAAATACAAATACATGAATGTACTTCGCACAATCGCACCAAATACATTTGTGGTTTTCAATTCATGAACTCAGAGATGTGTCAGTAAGTTTTTAGTCGTCCAGAATGTGTGAGAAAATACAAATCCAAGACTTTTCGAGGAAAAAATGGAGATATTTTTTATATGATCTTTTTGTTGTTTCATACAATGAGTTTGCGAGTGTAATACATTTTTATGAGTGTTCAATTTTATGAAAGAATATGTGTTTTTTGCACAGGTGGCTTTGACCACTACGGTCAGCGTGGACGGTCCTGTCTTAGCCATTTCTGATAACATGTTCGTACACAACAACTCCAAACACGGACGCCGCGCACGCCGTGCGGATGCAGGCGAGGCGGTGGAGACCAACATGGAATACGGTGAGAATCAGATGAATATATTTTTGGAAGAAAGAGTTTTGTTTAATAAGAGTTTGTTTGATGTGAGGTTTATTTGTGGAGTAGGTTTGGGTACCTTTTCAGTAATCTTGAACATATGGGTCTGATCAGATCAGAGGATCATTCACGTTTGTCTCGTCTCTCTACACTACAGCTACACCCTGTATCAAAGCCATCAGTCCGAGTGAGGGCTGGACTTCAGGAGGGGCTATGGTCATTGTCATTGGAGAAAACTTCTTTGATGGGCTTCAGGTGGTGTTCGGCAGCATGCTGGTGTGGAGTGAGGTGTGTAGGATGAAATGCATCTTGTTTATTGTTTGAGGTTGATCATTTAACAGCTTGTGTTTGGGTTTACAGTTGATCACTCCTCACGCTATCCGGGTTCAGACTCCTCCCCGACATATTCCAGGAGTTGTTGAAGTCACGCTGTCTTATAAATCAAAGCAGTTCTGCAAAGGAGCTCCGGGACGCTTCATTTACACAGGTAAAAATACACGAAATATCAGAAATCTCAAGGTGGCGATTGCGTACGAACACATTCGTCACTGGTGCGAAAGAAGATCTACCGAAAATGAGAGATGTTTTAAACTCTTTCTGTTCATGTCCAGCGCTGAATGAGCCGACCATCGACTACGGCTTCCAGAGACTTCAGAAGGTCATCCCTCGACATCCCGGTGACCCTGAAAAACTGGCAAAGGTATGCACAGATCTCATATACACACAAACACATCTCAGTTTTTCTCCCTGACGCTCATTTCTGTGCTTTAGGAAATGTTACTCAAGAGAGCGGCAGATGTTGTCGAGTCGCTCTACGGAAACTCCCCCAACAATCAGGTAACCAATGAAACGCAGCGATTGTTTGTTATCTGCATTTGAAAATATAGTGTGTGTCATGAACAGCCAATATTGTGCATGTTTTATTAACTTGCGCATACCAATCAATTCGCTTTACTGTTTCTATATATAAACAATATCGCGTATGGGAATGCTAAGCTTTGGCTTTAAGCATGATGCAAATTAAATTAAACTCAATTTTAGTTGATTAATTAGTTTTTTACCTCATACATAGCTACTTATAAATTGTCAGCCTAACCTTGTAACTATTTGACTATGTAGCTAGTTTGTATAAATTCATACAATGTGAATCGTACAATACTGTACAATTATTAGAAAAAAGGGATAATGAAGCCCCACCCCTAAACCTAACCTCTGGTGCGAATGCAGATCGTACTAAAACGTACAATTGAGATCGTACGACAAATTTATACGAATTATTTTGTAAAAGTTGCGAGATTCCATGAGACCGTGTCGAAATTTTGCATAAATTCAGTTTGTGCTCAAACTGTTGAATGATAATGCTGAAACTGAATTTCCAACCTCGTTGCTAATTCGTATGCATTCATACGTTGTGAATCGTACAAAGACAAACGATTACTAGAAAAAAGCAATACTGAAGCCCCACCCCGCGTCTAAACCTAATGTCACTGATGCGAAAGCAGATCGTACTAAAACGTACAAATGAGATCGTACGATGAAATTAATATAAATTATCTTGTAAAAGTTCGGAGATTCCGTAAGATCGTGTCGAAATTGTGCATAAATTCAGTCGAGTGTGTACAAACTGAATTAGCAGCCTTGTTGAAACCACTTTGCTAATTCGTATGCATTCATACGTTGTGAATTGTGCAAAAACAAACAATTACTAGAAAAAGACTCCGCCACTAAACCTAACATCACTGGAGCGCAAGCAAATCGTACATCAGTATACGAATGAGATCGTATCAGCCACGCTTTTGCTGTGAGATTGTGCTAGAATTTCTTGAGCGATGTCACCTAACAGACCTACGTTAAACACTTTGCTGTAATGTTTTCCTTGATGTTCTTTCGGTGCAGGACATGTTGCTGAAACGTGCCGCAGACATCGCCGAGGCTTTGTACAGCGTGCCTCGACCCCACAGCCAGCTCCAGGCCATGCCCAGCTCCCCCGTACACGGCAGCGTCATGGGTCTCAGCTCGTACCCCACACAGCTGGCCGTGAGCATCGGCGAATCCATGCAGAGCACTGGCCAAGGTCAGACCCCTGATTTAACCAGGATCATGTGACGTCTGAGATCTACATTTGAGATCCCAAATATTAAAACGTTTCGTTTTTTAACCCAAGGTTACAACCGCAACTCCAGCAGCCTGTCCCCGCGGGGTTACCCGTCGGCCTCCACACCTCAGCATTCCAGCTATGGGTCCGGCGGAGGGATGGGGGCCAGTTATGGGGCAGTTCCCATGAGCGGTCTGGGTGTCCCGGGGTCGCCTGGCTTCAACAGTGCCTCTCCAAACAGCTCTCCTTATGCTAGTGAGTATCAGTCTTCTCATGAGCGTGTATATTCGAATCAATGATGACGCGTGTATGATGTGTTCTATCTTTCTTTCAGTCATGCCGTCTAGCCCCACTGTACCAGGGTCGAGTTCATCCACCACCCTCCTGTCTTTCTCATCTTTCCCACCGTCTGCCAAACAAAAAAGTGCCTTCGCTCCTGTCCTGAGACCGCAGGGTTCACCTTCACCCGTCTGTCCCACCTCAGGAGGAAACAGCTTCAGAGGTGACCGCATTAATGGAGTTGTTGTGTTTCTGTGTTTGATATACCTGCATGATATTTAAACGTGTTTTTTTAATATTTCCAGCAATGACCGGCCTTGTGGTTCCCCCGATGTAGAGGACAAACCTTTCCACAAGCTCCACGTCCAGAATCACACTGTGACCGACGGCGTCGCCTTCTTGGAGGACACTTGAGATCTTCACAGTCTTGTCTGATCTCTTTGATAAGGAAGCAAACCTTCAGGAGTCTTCAAGATGTAGGGATGAGTTTGCCATCGGGATGGCGTTTCTTCAGGGGCCTTCAACCAAACAAATACCAAAAAGAGGTTGAATTTCTTCACGAGACTGAAGGATTCTTGGTCATGTCTCAATAGACTCCTTACTCTAGTGATGCCGGAGGAGTCCGTTTACAGTCATTTTACAGATGAGATTTACATTACCACACATACAGATGATCCACATTAAAAACTTGTTTGAAAATATATATCAAGCATTTCACTTAGAGAAAATCTTTATTTAGGTTTAGGTTTATGAGGTGATTTCCTCACATATCGACTTATTTAATGCCCAAAAATGATATAAGTTATATTTTTAGGTTAAGGACTAATATAAGAAACCTTAATTGTATTTGCTATTGTTTTGTTATTATCTGTTTGTACTTGTTCTTCTGTAAGCATTTTATATATTGTTATTATTATTAAAATAGTTGTAGATTTTTTACAGACTTTTGTTGTTAAATATGTCAACAATATTTCTTTTGCAATTGTATCGAGAACAATTGTGTTAGAAAATGTTCTGAAAAGACAGTATTGTTAGGATCCTCACCGCTGCCAGATCAGACCACGTTTAATATTTAATACACCGTGAAGGACACCACTATGCCAACAGGACAATTAAAGACACTTTTGTACATGTTTTAATATTATTTTGACTTCAGAACAGATGTATTTCTGGGACGTCAAACATTTCTTATTGAGCATTTTATTATTTATTAAAAACCATGTAGCAAACTGATCACTATATGTCAATTCTTACAAATATAAACATGTATTAAACGGGGTGCGTTGGTTGTTGAGAAATAGTCAAATTAGTCGTGGTGTTTTCGTGTACACTTTTAAATCTAATTGAAATGATTTTATTAGAAAAAAATGAAAACAAATTGCCTGAAGATGAAAAAGGCCTAAAGCCTCCAGACCTTAAACCTTGTGTGAGCTGCCATGTGTGAAAACAACATACATATTTCAGCTCTCACAAGAAATACAGAAGTGATTTAGTCATTAGTGTAAAAAGAATCTGTTTTGTTAATGCAATGCACAAATCTTTGTGTTCTGAACCCGAATGAACATTTACATTGAATGAAGCATGTGAAATTCATTATTACTCCACATCAATTTAAATCAATCTAGCCCAATATTCTGCAATCTCATCGATGTAATTAATCGAAATGAATTATGGCTAACGGTTGCTCCGTTGTGGAGGAGAGGAATATTACATTTTTAAGTTCTGTTTTGCATAAAATACAGTTTAGATCAAACAGATAAAACAGACAAATACAAATAAAATAAGGGGGAGAGAAATGAAAATCAGAAATGTTACTAAATAAATGGTAATACAATGTTATTACTGCAAAGTTGTATTGCCAACTGAAAAAAAAGGATTTTTGCTGCTTGTCCAATTTGATTAATTTAAATAAGTTAAATCAACACAATTTTTGTACAATTTCGTCACAAACTTAACCCCTTCATGTTGGCACTACACACTGTAAATTCTAATTAGTTCAGTTTACTTAAAAAAACTTTGGAAACCGATTGCCCTTATTTTTTCAAGTTAAACTTAAAGGGACGATTAAAGTTAAGTTAGTAATCAGCTATAAGTAAGCAGAACAAACTTTTTCTAAGTAAATTAACTAACAAATGTCAAGTGAGTTTAATATTTCAATTTCAGTTAATATACTCTTTTAAGGTTAGTAATGTTACTTAAAAAATGATAGTAAGACTACTACTTTAGTTCAATTTAATTAACTGTGATATATTAATTACTGCAAACATTCTAAATACTAGTACTCTTGATACAAGTTTATTCTTTCATTTTAAGTTACGACAACTTAAAAAAACATGTTCAATTTACTTTATAAAACTTTAGAAACCGATTGCACATATTTTTTAAGTACAACTGATACAGAAGACACAACACTTGTCTGACATTCTCAACTGTTTATTTATCAATAAACAGCAAGGCAGATTGTCAAGAACATTACAATTAACTTGTAAATGCAGTTCTGTCTGAACAGACCTCTTATACCTCACTGTAAAAAAACAATTGTACAGCACCATGCAGACAAATATAGGCCTTAAAATAAACTTTCGGCTGTAGAAACATTCAGTTATAACTATAATACTGTAAGCTATTTGTAAGAAGAACTGAAGCCAATGTCTATTAAAAGTAGTACAATTATAAAATGCCTAAAATACAGACATTTGGCTTTAGAAATAGTTCAATTTAAACCACAACTGAACCAAAAGCAAAACCAGTGCTCTAAATAAGCCTGAAATACAGTGTAGGTTTAAACTTTTGCACACTTAAATTAGTGCAATTACAAAATAATCTAACAAAAATATTTAACAGGCAGCAGAGGCATTTAGCTAAGGTTTAGCTAAAAGCTGGTTTTTAAGGGTTTGGAGTTTGGGCTTAAGATTCTTACCTCCCAACAACAGAAATACCCTCTGAATAAAATCAAATGAGTTCCTCATTGTCTTTGGGTAGTCCAAATTAAGAGCATAGATTAAAGCAAAGAGGAGACATACAGCATGTGGCAAGTTTGGGACATCATCCACGACGATTCTTCCCTCCAGAATGATTGCCCTTGATGAGTCAACATTGAGAGCATTTGGAGTTTGGGCAGGCGTATCTTCAGGTAAAACTGTGAGCAGGCCAACATCAACTCCACTGAAGTCAGCATCTACATCTGAATCCTAAACATACAAAAAAAAGGAAATGGTGAGTTTCTTTTTACCTTAAGAGAGGGAGAGCTTTGGGCAAGCAAGAATCGTGATGCCATGTAACCAAGCTTTTAATCATGACTGTCAAAGAGAGATGATAAAATATATAGTGAAAGAGTTACAAAACATATTTAAGACGACAATGATTTAACCTGACCATTGGTGTATTGACCTTTCACTAAACTACTCCTAAATTCTCACCATAACATGCCTTGAGATTACATGCCTTTCTGAATTCTTAACTTTACAGAACTTAAATACTAAATGTAGTCATTATCTACTCATGCTATTCAGTTCTCTTATGGTTTTCTTTGTTTATAGGAAACAACAGATTTTATTATTTAATTTTGTACTTTAAATTGCAGTGTATGGTACTTTTCAAGCTCCAAAGGTCACAAACATTTCATAAAATAATTTAAAATAAAAATTCTGTGTTCTTTTGAAGCTTAATATATAGACACCATATACTGTCACAAAGGTGAGTAAGTAATGACTATATTATGATGATGATGATAGCATTTAGAAATTCAGTGTTCTGAACCAATTCTTGTTATGGATGACAAATCATATTACAAAGCTTTAAATTAGTTCAAAGGATATGATGCTGATGAAAACAAAAGTCTGTGCTCATTAAAGGTCAACACTGGTTACAAATGACCATTGTGTCAAATCAGATTTTTTTAAGGAATAATTTACCCAAAAATGGAAATTCTGTCATCATTTACTCACTCTCAGATTGTTCCAAACCTGTATAAATTTCTTTGTTCTGCTGAACACAAAGGAAGATATTTGGAAGAATGTCAGATCTCATCCCCCATTGACTCCCATAGTATTTATTTTCCCTACTATGGCAGTAAATGGGGGGTTGAGATCTGACATTCTTACAAATATCTTCCTTTGTGTTCAGCAGAACAAAGAAATTTATACAGGTTTGGAACAATCTGAGAGTGAGTAAATGATGACAGAATTTACATTTTTGGGTGAAGTGTCCCTAAGTCAAGAGACAAATATAGTATACCTTAACCTGTCCGATACACTAGTTGAACAAAACAAAACACAATTTTAAGAAAGCAGAATAAAATTTACTTACAAAGCACATCCTGAAAAATTCCTCAGAGTCATCCCCCAGGAGGACTGGAAGACCGCGAAGTACTGCGGTACGCACACACGTTACATCAGATGACTACGCAAAAAGAAAAAACGGTAAATATGGGTAACAATCATATTCAAATGATGACTCAAAGATGACAACAGTCAACATAAAAAATGAATACCTTTGAATCAACCTGACGCAAAATGTCATGAAGCGTTTTCCCCTGATTTCCTCCTTTCTTTCGGAAAATTTCAATCAAACGTGCAGAGTGTGTGTCCAATGCTGCGTAGAACTCGGATCTCAGATTTTTCCCAGATATGCGACTGAATTCTGCAAAGATCTAAGCACAAACAAAAATGGTTATTTACATTAAAACAGGTCATTTATGCTGTAAAGAGAAAGTGAAAAACAAACCTGATTTTCAGTAAAAAGTGCTGGCCACTTCTCCAAAATTTCACAAACAGGAGGTTCTGAATGAATGATTTCCTTTCTCCTCAGGGCAAAAGTGCTGTCCATCTTCTGTCCAATCAGGCTCATGTTCCGGGTCCTCTTTTTCATTTCCTCTTGAAGTTCTACTCTTGTGCGTTCTTGACTTTCTTCATTCTCCCCATTGGGAAAGTTTGGCAAGAAATTTAATTCAAACCGTCTAGGTTTTTTAATGCCTTTCTTTAGCACGCTGTCCATTGTTGCATCTCTCTTTCCCTCAACAGCAACATCACTACAGCCAGATTTACGCAGTTTAGTTCGGTAGTTGGCCATCTTAAATTTCAGGCTGTTTTTCCAACCAGCTGAGCCTGTTGAGGAGCCTGGTTCACTCAAACATGGGTGTGCTTTGACGAGCGCTGCTGCAACTTGGGCAAAATCTTCATCTCTTGGATATGCCTTAAAGTTGTACATAGCCCTTGCAAGTGTTTCCAGTATATCATGTTTAATGTCTCTTCCAACATTAAGATAAGTTGCATCTTTCATAATAGCGAGGTTTCCCTGACGGAGACGGTATTCAACGTTTACAGAAAATTTGGGGATTTCAAAATCCTCGGGCCACTCACTCTGTCTTTCTGCAGACAACTTCTCCGATGTATCAGAACCTGAGAGAATTACTGTGTCTGCTTGACTTGAAGATGGAGATGTGGATAGAGGAATAATTTTCAGGGTTGCCCTCTCTGGCAAATCATTAATGTCACTGACATTGCATAATGCATTACTAAAATCAGGGTCTTCATATTGAACATTGAAAGAATATGAGACCTGCAGCTTCTCTTGCAGCACATGTTTCAAGGCATCGACATCAGATGGTTTTTCTGGAATTACTACTTTTCGGATGTCACCATCATGCACAATAACACGAAGTATCATTGACATGTCTAACTGAAATTCAGAAAAAAAAAAAAATTAATCACAGAAACAATAATAAACAATAAGGTAAATGCAAAAATGATGGGGAACTTGTTTACATGCTAACATATGATTAACATTTCAAGTTAACATAACATTAACATTATTTAATCCACAATTAACTGTAACAAACTATGAACAGCTCTATTGGTATTAACATTGACAAACACTGATAAATGCTGTAAAAATCATTTAAACAATCTGATATATTCTTATCTAGGGCTGGGCGATACAGCTGAAAAATGTATCATCGATATGTTTCATATCATTCAATATTGATAGTTATTAAGACTAGTAGAAAATAAGGTTTGGATTTTACCACTGTGTTATTCACGTTTTCCCAATTTTATCTGTATTACTGTCAAGTGTTTTGGTAATAAATAGACTTACTATAACAGAGACAGCAACAGGTTTATTAGGTTACTGTCACTTTAAGAGCTAATGCTATGGCTGATAGCCTGATACACATCCACCGTTAACATTAACTTACAAAAGTGGCCACTGTGTTTATGTGAACCTTGTGTGTTTTTCATATAATTTGTGTGCACTTTACAGCTAGGTAGCTAATAAGATGCGAAAGAGAACTTTGTTCTGTACCTAACAGTCTTGGCGCGTACAAGACTCTGTCTGTGTACGCGCCATAAGTCAGAATAAACGTCTGTGAGTCAAATCACTTGAAAGTTTAGCTTTTACAGAGAGATGGTTACTCGTGCTACAGTGTTCATTGTCTGCACACGCCCATGCAGGGCGATACACATTTACATCCACAATTTAATAGTGTATATTTCTCTGACATCACACGCATTGCACATCATCATCACGAAAGTTTATTATTTGCATGCATTTTAAAGTTGTGCCTTCCAAACCTGCAGGTTGCAAATGCGGGCTAGTTTGAACGGTCTAAAAAATATATAACGCTGTTTATGATCCAGTGTCTACGCATGGGTTGTTATGCAACAAAACTTCACGTCTATATACGTTACATGTTAAATTTGGAGGGTTATATCGATTTTTTTCTATCGTTATTGATAAAGGTGTATTTTTATCGACCAGCCCTAAAACACCACTACTTGAAAGTTATAACTAACAAGATTATAAAAGGCAAGCTAATAATAAACTTTCATAATGACAACTGCGATGATTGCAATTAAGATGCAATGCGTTTATACAGCCCTTATGAATTCCAAATTTTAGCAAGTCACTTCCCGCAATATCATGGCCGATTACTTAGGCCCAAGTAAATTAAAATCAAGCATTTTTAAAAGTAATAGCAAGCATCCTGGCTGCTGATTTTACACTTAGAAATCGGACAACAACTAATTTTAGAATCTAATATTTAGATACCAAAACGTACCAAAACGTTTTAAGGTCCTAACAAGATACAAGACAACACAAGATAATATCAATGTAAATAAGTGCCAATAATATGAATAACCAACCAAAAAACAAATAATAAGACGGTAATTACCTTAAATCAGGCGAAGTTCACAATCCTTAGTCCATGTGCTCCTGCAAGGTGTGGGGGAGGGGAGTTGTGCTTCATTACGCATGCTCAAAAGAACGTCTTCAACATTTTAAGTAATTTTACTTACTTTTTGTTAGTTCTGTCAACTATATATTTTAAAATGTTAACAACAATTAACAATGTCTAGTAAAATCAACATTTTGGCCAAAATTAAGTAAACATACTACCACTTTTCTATTAAAGTATACTATTTGATTTTACAGTAAATGATTTGTGTTGTGTTAACATATGTGACACTGGACAACAAAACCAGTCTTATGGGTCAATTTTTCGAAATTGAGATTTTTACATAATCTGAAAGCTGAATAAATAAACTTTCTATAGATATATGAGTTGTTAGAATAGGACAATATCTGACTGAGATACAACCGTTTAAAACTCTGGAATCTGAGAGCGCAAAAAAATCAAAATATTGAGAAAATTGCCTTTGAAGTTGTTAATCAGGGGCACTGTGGCAGACCATCCACTCACAAAAATAAAGTTTTTATATATTTAAGGTAGGAAATTTACAAAATATCTTCATGGAACATGATCTTTACTTAATATCCTAATGATTTTTGGCATAAAAGAAAAATCGATAATTTTGACCCACACAATGTATTTTTGTCTTTTACTAAAAATGTTCCCGTGCTACTTAAAGACTGGTTTTGTGATCCAGTGTCACATATATTAACAGAGGATTTATATTTCCCAGCATGCTTTGCGTAAGACTGCGTTTGAGTTATTTTCTTCATAAAGTGTTGTTTTATGTGTTTCTCAGTAAAGAGAAACACTTGTTAGTGTTTAATGTTCATTTATGGGCGGTTACATTTTTTAATGTGAATTTCTGTTAAGCTCTGTTAAATTAATATCTCGTTAGAGATAAAAGAAAATGTACGTCACATGAAGTAAAAACACTTACGTTGACAACGTTGAATATATATATTTTCAGTGTGTGCATTAGGTCCCTGCTGACTCAGAAATGCACCAATTGACAATTCTGAAGCATTTCAGGAAGCTCATGAAAAATACCTGTTATTCCGCCTGAAGACTCTTCATTGCTTTATGTTTGAACACAAGGCTTTTGTGACACGTTTGGCAAATGCTTTATTAAGGTTCGTTTTAACTCCTCACGGTGTCCCATGGGCATCAGCGGAGTGGCTTGACAGATGGAACAGACAAAAAGAAAGAAAGAGCTCCCTTGTGTATTTCCCCCAAACAAAACACAATCTCTCTCTTTCTCTCTGTCACACAAACGTTAACAATTTACAGTCTCGCCACACATCTACGTTCATAAAAACCGGTACTGACATGTTTCTTTGCTTGCTATTTATTAGGAGTAAAATATTAGTAAAATACTTTATACACGGCTATTCACATGCTTAAGACCTCACCTTGCGACTTTAGGAAAATTATAATCTCGTTTTTCAAAACATTATTATTAAAGGGATAGTTCACTCGAAAAGGAAAAATCTGTCATCGATTATTCATCCTTAGGTCTGTCAAAACCTGTATGACTTTCTTTCTTCTGCAAAATACAGAGGAAGATATTTCGAGAAATGTTGAAAACCAAACAACACTGAACCCCATTGACTTCATTGCGTGAACACAAAACCCCTGCGACATTTCTCTAAATATCTTCTTTTAGACATTATATGATGAGACTTGAGCTTACGGGAATTGGGTTGCTGGTCGAGAAGTAAATGATATTCATCCTGACAGCAGATGGTTGTCAGACAATAGCAGGAGAGAACGGTTAATTGACGTGAGGTTTGTTGGGTCATCAATCACTCAGAACTGTGAGATGATGTCACTTTATAGCACTTATGAATAGTGCCTGCCGTCGTGTAATAATATTATTATTAGCTCTGTTTAACTCACCCTCACTGATGAGCACTAAGTAGTGCAAAACAGAGGGGGAGGTAACAGTTTTGGAGTGATTGTTGGCAACACATTAAGGGGGTTAGAGGATCAAAAGCTGGAGACACATCCTAAAAATAGCAAAATCATCAATCTAATTAGCAAAATAAAAGATGTTTGTGTTAGTAAAACAATGATATTACAATAAGTAAAATGAAAGTTTTGCAATGAGTCATACTAAAGTTTTTTGATTTCTGCTCTGTATTTTTTTTTGCTGCCTACAATTTGTAAGCATAATGAAACTAGAACTCATTTTATTCAAATTGCTATTTTAAATCTCAACTATGAGTTGCTGTAACTTAAATAAGATTGAAAATGAGATTTTGATGAGTTGAAATAACGTACAGTAAGAACATCATGACTTACTGATCACATCATTTTTAGAGTGTTTAAGTAAAATCAAGGTCGTGAAATGATTTTAGTTTGATACTAAAGCACTGTATTACTATAATGTACCTTTTTTTAAACGTAACAGGAAATCGTCCATTTAAACTAGACTGTTTAAAACAAAATCAAAAAGCTGACAGTTTTGTGTGATGAAATATGCAGGAGCGTATATGATCTGATTATCCATTAATTAAAAAAGGCTGTGGATGTGCATAAATTACCTCCTCATTAGCATATCAATTAGATGAATCAGAGTAAATGTAATTAAAGGGCAGACAGAAGCACCTGCTGCCTCTCTTTACCTTCGTATACATACGTGTGTGTGTGACACATGTGCCTGTCAATCATTTTTCTATTTATTTTGTTTCTCTATGAAGGAATGTCTTATTTGTGGACGTTGAAGTGAGAATTTCTACACTTTATTGCAGTAAAATGTGTTCATATTTGTGATTTGCACATTGTGCCCCATACATTTGCAAAGGAAGATTAATGGACATGATCATCTAATAAAATCTGGGGCAGGACAGCTCCGATTCTTTCTCAAACGCTTTGGCATTCTTCAAAATATTTTTGGCGTTTCATTTTTTTACATCCATTACTTTTCTCACTGAATCATCACTGTTGTTATGGCTCCATCTGGTGGCCACAAGGTGTACAAGCAATTCATCAACCTTCTGATTCTCTTTTGTGAATGTATCACACACATGGATGTTACGTTTAAATAAGTGATTTTGTATTGAATTTAAAAAATAACTAAAGTAAAAATCACATGACAGTGATGTTAGACTATATAATGTGATGCTTTAAGAGGCAGGACACCTGTGGATCCAAAATTCAAGTTACTAAATTTAAGGGTTCACTTCAGCCTTGCGCTAAATGACTGCTCAATATTGCCAATAAAAATACAAGATGCATTATGCATCAATAAACATTGTAAACAGTGTGCACCTTTTGTTATGACCTCACTAAACACTGCATGTTTATAGAAATAAAATAAAATTCATTCACGTTTTTAATCGACTAACAATTTAAAATCAATGTCAGATTTTGATTTACATTGGAAAAAATCTTGCCATATTGCGTCCAGTTCATTTGTCACACTGCAAGTGGAAGGTCAGGTCAACTGCATTGCATTGTGGGATACAGTGTTCCAAAGTTCATAGTTCAAGGGGTGAACCTTGTCGTGTAACCGGTGACTGCACATTTATAGAAATGTAGTAGATCATCAGTGTATTCTGTGGAAATGCAGTATATATTTAGAAGTATGTCCATTATTTTCCAGAAACCTGGGTAACACGTTACATTAAGGTTCCCTTTATAAAGCGTTTGTAAATGTGTTCATTATTTGATTAATGAGTCATTTACAAATGCATTATAAAGCAGTTATAACTGCGTAAATTAAGAGGGATTCTAACGAAATACCTGCCAAATAGTGAGCCATTTTTAACTCACATGTTATAAATGTTTAATAAATGTATTCATTATTTATTTGCCAAATAGGCTGTCAGACGGGAGACTGGGTTGGTTTTTCTTATTACTGTATATTTCAAATCTGAAAAAAACCAACATAACACCCTACAGTCTCCCGTCTGACAGCCTATTTTGCAAACAACATCAAGATAATAATGAATCTGCTTTTGAGTCAAATAAATAATGAATAAATACATTTAATAAACATTTATAACATGTGAGTTAAAAATGGCTCACTCTTTGGCAGATATTTCGTTAGAATCCCCTTTTATTTATGCCGTTATAACTGCTTTATAATGCATTTGTAAATGACTTATTAATCATTAATGAACACATTTATAAATGCTTTATGAAGGGAACATTAATGTAAAGTGTTACCGAAACCTTTTAATAGACTTCATTAGGTTTCACCATGTAGAATAAAGCAAGATCAACTGGTTTTCGATCAGGTTTTTGTTCTTGTTTATTATGACTCCTTGAAGGATTTAGGCAGGTCCAAGACTTGTTTCAGACAGGTTTAACCACAGTTTCTACCCTCACTTGGGCCTGCAGGCAAGGCAGACAAATATCAGAAGACATAACCCTTTACAGGATTCATTCTCACCTGCTAATATACACGTACAATTACAACAACATTAACATCTAATCTTACATTAATCTTGCCATTTCATCTCATTGATTTATGAGTATGAATCATGCCTGCAATTTTATTTCAGTGTATGTCTCTTTAGTTTATTATCATACTGACATGCTACTTTTACTCTGCAACACTAAGCCCACATAGGAATTCTAGTTTACTATAGTAATTACTCAAGTACACTTCAGTAGTTTTTCACGTGGGTTATAGACATCAGAAAATTAACAAAAAGATATTTCGTAAGACAACATGCAAAAAACGTTATCATACGTTTTTAGGGAGGTCACATTAATTATTTTGCGGGTTTTATGTAAATAATTGAGCTCAAATGGTTCAGATGAGATTTGTGAACTTTATATTTTCAGTGTGTTTATTGTTAAGTGTGCAGCTGTAATAGTAAAAGGCATGTATACTGTGATAATAAAGAACACTAATCGATATTTCTCTGCCTTCCTGTGGGTACGCAAAACCCTTCAATGACATTAGGAGGTGGGGCCAAAGACTAACGGTGGAAGGTGAACAGTTATCGCTATGAATGGGGGAAAAGTGCAACGCTCTTGCGAAGGAAGTCCCGCCTTCTAGTAAAAAGACGAGCCAATCATCAATCGTTAAAGACAGGCTCTTAAGCCTGCGAAGTAGCTGGAGCAACATAAAATAGTGCTTTTTAGTACAGTTTAAGCTTAAGAAACAGAGTTTGTGTGACAATTGATATCATGTTTAATAGTTGGTTATAAATGTGTCGTTTTATTGCGACATTAGCGAGCGATTTAAAAGATAACGCTCTTCCCTTATTCAGGTAGATGGGACTTGGTATTGCGTGACAGAAAAATCTCCCCGGAAGAGTTGCAAATATGGCTGTCGAGTGACGTGTCTGTCCATACATACAGGGCCTTTGGTTGGCTGTCCTCCATTCTCTCTCCTCCCCAAAGAACAAACGTACCAATAACAATCGAACAGCATTCCCGTCGTGTCTCGCGATCTTGTAAAAGTCACACAGCGCCTATAAATTGGGACGTTTTGAGGGGTTCGGCGACTAGGTGGCAACGGTTTTGTTTCGGGTGAAGAACATCAGCCGCGTCACGTCACGATGAACGAAACCGCGATCTCGTTCGCAAAGGATTTCCTGGCCGGTGGAATCGCCGCCGCGATCTCGAAAACCGCCGTCGCTCCGATCGAGAGAGTCAAACTGCTGCTGCAGGTACGAGAGGCGCGGAGTGACACATCACACGATGTTTGTCTAAATGTAGTATTGTGGCGAAATACATCAATAATAACAATAGTTGATTGTTAATAAAAACAAATTAAGTTGTCATACTACACAGTTAAAGTGTGATTACTATGGTAAAACTACGGTTAGTTTGTGCGTACTAAGGTGTTTTTATGGCGTAGTGTATACTAGTTAATCCTTGGTTACTGTTGTATTTGTGTGATTACACTGGTTTGACTAGAAATACCGTAGTTCAACCGGTTACTGTAATAAAACCGTAGGCAGTGAGAAAGTAAGGCAGGTTTGTTGTTTATCTTCCTCTGTTTGTAATATTCCGTGTAGCTTTATAGATGACGTGCTAACATGTCAGGACACAGTGTGTGTGCTCTTGTGCAGCCGGTGAAGGGGACATGACACACTAGTGTCATCTGCTTAGAGCCTCCTGCTGGTTTATACGCATGTAGTTGTCGAAACTAGTTGTCCGTGATGGATCTGTATTGGAGGGCTGATGTCTAGTTACGTAACGCTGATTGTTTTTTTCATTCTGGTGTCTGAAGTGTGGGTGGCTTTAGGAACAGGGGTCACAACACAAGGTCACAACCAAGACCCCACGTCGTTCTGCTTATTCTTTAGGATAACAGACCCAAAGTATAAACGACCTTAGATGGAGGATTAAAGTATCTTTTCATTTCTGACAGGTCCAGCACGCCAGCAAGCAGATCACGGCAGACAAACACTACAAAGGTATCATTGACTGTGTAGTGCGCATTCCTAAGGAGCAGGGATTCCTGTCGTTCTGGAGAGGGAACTTGGCCAACGTCATCAGATATTTCCCCACACAGGCCCTCAACTTCGCTTTCAAGGACAAGTACAAGAAGGTGTTCCTGGACGGCGTTGACAAGCACACTCAGTTCTGGAGGTATTTCGCCGGTAACCTGGCCTCCGGTGGAGCGGCCGGAGCCACGTCCCTGTGCTTCGTCTACCCGCTGGACTTTGCCAGAACCCGTTTGGCTGCTGATGTTGGCAAAGCTGGTGCAGGGAGAGAGTTCACGGGACTCGGCAACTGTTTAGCGAAGATCTTCAAGTCTGACGGCCTGAAGGGCTTGTATCAGGGCTTCAATGTGTCCGTGCAGGGCATCATTATCTACAGAGCGGCGTACTTCGGCGTCTATGACACGGCCAAAGGTGGGTTGTGTTGATTGGCTCACATCGGCGTGGTCTTCCAGTTTTTTGTCTCATTCTGTCCAATGCTTCAAAAGTTCAAAAGAGGTTTGTGTTTTGCAGGAATGTTGCCGGACCCCAAGAACACGCACATCATGGTGAGCTGGATGATCGCTCAGACCGTCACCGCAGTCGCCGGTCTTACATCATATCCATTTGACACGGTCCGTCGGCGTATGATGATGCAGTCTGGACGCAAAGGAGGTACAATAAACACATTCTAATTCTGATGTTAAGTATGGAAACTATAAAGAAGGTGGTCAAAAATGCTTTTTGATGAATAATTAGCTTTTATTAGCAAAATATGTAGGTTTTTTAAATCACCCCCCGTTTGTAGTATTTAAAAATGATTTAAGACAATACCTAAAAACTCTGTCAAAAACAAAGAATAAATAATCTGGAATCCTATTGGATCTATTTGATCAATCTAACTTATTACGATATCTTCCCCTATGTATGTTTTATATTTAATAATATGGATGGCTAAAAGATTGAAGTGTTTATTTATTGTCTGTATTTTTGTTGTATTATATTTTTTCTTATTATTCTGTGTCTAACCCCCTTTAAAAATGTATATTTTTGAATGTAAAGTGTATGCCAATTTGTTAAGTAAATTTGTTATATTTTGTTATAATAAATAAACACATTAAACTCGCATTTGGTTACATATGCTATATATAATTATGCTTTCACTTTATTATTAGCTGACATCATGTACACCGGCACGATCGACTGCTGGAGGAAGATCGCTCGTGATGAAGGCGGGAAGGCTTTCTTCAAAGGTGCCTGGTCTAATGTGCTGCGAGGAATGGGCGGAGCCTTCGTGCTGGTTCTGTACGATGAGCTCAAGAAGATCATTTAAACTTTAACGTTCGCCGCTGGAAAACCTGTAATGCGTCTGGTTGGACTTCTGCCGTATGCGGCCTGACTAGTATTTCGCTACTAGTTACGTTGCAGATGATGCATGTATGAAAGAAATGTTTTATTTTTTCTCTCCAGAGTTCCCGTCACTGGTTACTGTTGTACCTTGAAGTCAAAACTGAGCACCTTATCTGTTCTCCCGTCAGTCTGTTTTAATTCTGACTTGAATAAAGTCGTTCTACTGAAAAAACCTACACACGTCTACTGGAATCTGTCATTTTATTCCTATTGGTTGACTGGAAATGTGTCATTTTGAGCCCTTTATAGCATTTTCTAATTGTTTGTTTAACTGAAGAAAGTCATCTACATCTGTGATGGTCTGAGGGTGAGTAAATTAAGAGAATTTCTTATTTACACATTAATTTGAAATGAAAATGGTTTAATTTGGTTTTACTGTTTTTAGATTTAAACATTACATCTATGCCCATGTTAAACTACTTAAGTACTCTAAACATAGGCTTGCATTCATCATAAATTTGTAAATATGGAGTTTAGATGGGAAAATAAAAGTTATAATCAAACTTTGAAAGTAAAGTTATCTTGGCCAGACCCAAAGTGAGAGCATTGTTTCAGTGAAAGCATCTAGTTTTAATATCACTTTTAAAATATATTTAATTGATCAAAACAGTTTGGTAGGATACAGACTCTTATTTTGTAAGATCTATCCTTAACCTTATTTGTAAGGAGAAATCTACTTTAGTAAAGGAATTATTCCAATAAAATATGAGTAGAAATGTTCGCTTTCAAAAAGAATGGTCTAATCTTTGGTGCTGGCGTATTGTCAGGTCTGGACAGACGCGTAGTGCAGAAAAACACGCATCGGGTTTCTTCTCCCTAAAGAACAAACGTACCTGTACAATAGAACCGAGTTCCCGTTGTTTCTCGCGATCTTGGAAAAATGACCCAGCGTCCATAAAGTGGGATGTTTCGTCGGGAGCATCCTGAGGAAAGAGGCTTGTTGGGGTTAGTGAGTGTAAAGAACATCACGATGATGAGAGAAACCGCGGTCTCGTTCGCGAAGGATTTGCTGGCCGGAGGAATCGCCGCCGCGATCATAGAGACCGCTGTCGCTCCTCTCGAGAGGGTCAAACTGCTGCTGCAGGTAACGTGAAGTGAGACATCACACCTGTCATGAAAGCCCATTCTGCGCCTGTGACGACTGTCAAGAAAACATTAAAACATCAGTACAAAGTAACTAAGTACGCCTTCTGCAGAAAAAAATCATCTCTATAACTGGTTTACTATTGAAGATGATGTTTTGCATTTTACTTACTGTATATATATAGATTTTTTTATGTTAATTTGATATACTGTTGGGTAGTTTAGTCTACAGCAATGTGTCATAATGTATAAAATAAATGTAAATTTGCTCATTCTGTCTTTATTTAAAAAAGGCTGTCAGAAACTTCTCTGTTGGGACCTTCTGCTGCCTGTCACTGGGCGACAGGATCGGTGGGCGGGGTCACCTTGTGACGTAACTGGGAGATCCTCTGTAGAGTACAGTAGAACACCGTAGATATGCATATGAAGAGTTTGCTTCCAAAATGAGTTAACTCCGTTTTAATTTTTTTCAAAAATCATGTTTTTTTTATTGTGCATTCCAATTAATATCAATCAAACTGCAGTTGGTTTGTTCTGATTTAAGCCATAATTACTTAAAAAATAAAATGATCTCCTTTTGGAACCAAACTCTTCATATACAGTTGAAGTCCCTTTGCAGAATCTGGAAAATGCTGAAAATGTGGGGAAAATAAGAGGAATTTTGAAAATTAACATTCATTTTTATTTTAGTCCTGCCCTGAGCAAGTTATTTTACGAAAGAAATGTTAACATGAAGTTCACACCAAAGAATAATAACAGAATTTCTAAAAATAGCCCAGGTCAAAAGTTTGCATCCCTTTGATTATTAATACTGTATGATGTCACCTGCATGTTTCTATTGTAATAGTTGTGTATGAGTCTCTTACTGCTGGACATGAGTCAAAAATACAGAAATGCTGAAAAAGTAAAGATTTCCTGAGGACCAGGATCATTTTTCTGAAGATCAGTGGACAGTTTAATGACTCGGGACAAACAACCCACGAACAACTATGACAAAACATAACAACTATCATTGACTGCAGGTAACATCATACAGTATTAATAATCAGGGGGATGTAAACTTTTGACGTTAATTTTCAGCATTTTCCAGACTCTGCTAAGGTATGTAAACTGTTGACTTCAACTATATATTCGACCGTACTCAGAAAAAAATCAACCAGTTTTCCCCCGATACCACACATACATCTGGGAGACGTCTATTTAATGTCTGCAGTTACATCTGCAAGATGTATTTTTTTGATTGTTTGATCATCTGCAATACGTCTCCGAGACGTCAGATGTCATATAGACATCTAGATGTCCATGATTTAGAATGTATGTAAAACTGCCCTTTCTAATATGGCCTTGATCCCCAGTATGTCTGTGAGATGTCTGCTAAAGGTCTTGGTATCTGGAAAACATCCGTTGTGTAAAAACATCTGATTAACGTCTTCAAAAAGTTCTAAATATCGTAAACATCTTTCAAACATCGTATATCTCCGAGACGAATTGCAGATGCGCAAACAATCAAAAAAACACAGATGTAAGATGTATATGCAGACATAAAATAGACGTCTCCCAGATGTGTTTGTACAGCAGAGTATCCCAGACGATAATAACTAATTACAAATGACTGGAAATCACAGAAGAAAATATAACCCGGAATCAACATTGACCCTATTTATAATAGCACACATGACTTGTTTTGTATAGGGTACAGTTTATCCGTGCAAGTCAAGCCACGCAAACATTATTTTGTCGTCGTAATCTTTAATCGAAACCTTAAAATGTATGTATATGTGAGGTCTTTTATACGTCAAACACAGCTGCAGTTATTGTGTTATCCTGCTGTTGTCTTAAACTAATTGTCCATATGGCTCTGTATTGGAGAATGAAAGGACTGAGCTCTAGTTATCTCACACTCTTTCATTTTGGAGTCCTTTAAAAATCTGTTTCTTTTCAATCCTGGTTTCTCTTCGGTCACAACCAAAGAGCTCTTTATGAAGCGAAACGAATGTTGTGCTTATTACGACCTTAGATCGAAAGTTCAAGGAATCTTTTCATTTCTGACAGGTCCAGCACGCCAGCAAGCAGATCACGGCTGACAAACACTACAAAGGTATCATTGACTGTGTAGTGCGCATTCCTAAGGAGCAGGGATTCCTGTCGTTCTGGAGAGGGAACTTGGCCAACGTCATCAGATATTTCCCCACACAGGCCCTCAACTTCGCTTTCAAGGACAAGTACAAGAAGGTGTTCCTGGACGGCGTTGACAAGCACACTCAGTTCTGGAGGTATTTCGCCGGTAACCTGGCCTCCGGTGGAGCGGCCGGAGCCACGTCCCTGTGCTTCGTCTACCCGCTGGACTTTGCCAGAACCCGTTTGGCTGCTGATGTTGGCAAAGCTGGTGCAGGGAGAGAGTTCACGGGACTCGGCAACTGTTTAGCGAAGATCTTCAAGTCTGACGGCCTGAAGGGCTTGTATCAGGGCTTCAATGTGTCCGTGCAGGGCATCATTATCTACAGAGCGGCGTACTTCGGCGTCTATGACACGGCCAAAGGTGGGTTGTGTTGATTGGCTCACATCGGCTTGGTCTTCCAGTTTTTTGTCTCATTCTGTCCAATGCTTCAAAAGTTCAAAAGAGGTTTGTGTTTTGCAGGAATGTTGCCGGACCCCAAGAACACGCACATCATGGTGAGCTGGATGATCGCTCAGACCGTCACCGTTGTCTCCGGGTTCATGTCGTATCCCTTTGACACGGTTCGCCGGTGTATGATGATGCAGTCTGGACGCAACAGAGGTACAATAAACACATTTCTTTTATATTGCATCCACAGCTGTTTCCCTAGGGGTTGAAATCCATGACGTCTACCAATTGAACTACATTAAAAAAAAAAAATTTTTTTAAATTATTATTAGCTGACATCATGTACATCGGCACGATCGACTGCTGGAGGAAGATCGCTCGTGATGAAGGCGGGAAGGCTTTCTTCAAAGGTGCCTGGTCTAATGTGCTGCGAGGAATGGGCGGAGCCTTCGTGCTGGTTCTGTACGATGAGCTCAAGAAGATCATTTAAACTTTCAAGGAAAACCTGTTTAAACCTGTAATGCATCTGACTAATGACTCATGTGTGATAGAAATGCTTAGAAGACTTTTAGAACATTTTAAATTAAAATATCATGATCCTTTGAAATATCTTACCTTTTTACCTGGAACAAGGTGTTTTGATACGTTTTGGCATGCGAGAATCAAGATACAAAGTTATCGACGTGACGTCACGTTTGACAAAATCTTAAGCATTTTGTTAAATAAAAATATATAAATAAGAATAAGAAGAAAACATGATAGCGTTTTTATTTACAATTATTTGTTTGTGTTAAACTGAAGAAAGACGGATACGTTCGACAGCCGGGGAGGGGTGGAGTAAGCCGTTGGTTGCAATTCGCAATCTCACCACTAGATGCCGCTAAAATCTCCACAATTTTTCTTTAACCACTTGAGTGATATTATTGAGTGATATTATTGGTGCAATCTGTAATATTATTGCAAAATCTCTTTTAATTTGATTGTGATATATCTAAAGTATCTCTAGCTCATCTTTTGTAAAACTTACGGTATGTACAGTGCCTTGCAAATGTATTCATCCCCCTTCATTTCATTCACATTTTGTTATGTTTCTGCCTTATCTTAAACTACTTTAAATAAAATAAATTACATTAATCTACACTAATAATGATAAAACAAAATATGATTTGTGACAACTTTGCACATTTATTAAAAATTAAAAACTGAAATAAGTACATTGCATGAGTACTCATACCCTTTTCTGGGACACTTGAAATTTAGCTCAGAAGCATTAGTTTTGCTTGTTGATGTTTCTACACTTCGAGTGGAGTTAACCTGTGGCAAATTCAATTGAATAAGTATGATTTGGAGCGGCAAATACCTCTCGATAAAATGTGCAACAGCTGAAAATGACTCGAGCCATTGCTAAGTGAAGACTCAGACACATGGAAACTTGAAATATGCAAAAACATACTTCAACGAATCTTTCAAACTGTCAGAAACAAGATTCTCTGGTCTGATGAATCTCATTTTCGCATCATGTCTGGAGAAAAACAAGTACTGCTCAACACCTGTACAATACCGTGTCAACAGTAAAATGTGGTGGAAACAGCATCATGATGTGGGGGGGGGTTCAGCTACAGGAAGAATGGCAGAAAATGGAAAAATGCAGATGTGTAAAGCTTGTCACATCATACCCAAAAAGATTTGAGTCTGCAAATGTGCTTTAACCAACTACCGAGTTAAGGGTATGAATACTTATGCAATGTACTTATTTTGTTTTTAATAAATTTGCAAAGTTCTAAGTCACAAATCTGTTTTTTGTTTTGACATTATTGTGCATGGAGTGTAGATTAATGTAAAACAATCATTTAAAGTAGTTTCAGATAAAGCAGCAGCATAACAAAATGTGAATAAAATGAAGGGGATGAATACTTTTGCAAGGCACTGTATATACGTATGTATTTGATTTTCTTTACTTTTTCTATTTCATCTCACTTTTAAGGTTCTACGTGCATTTAACACGCAGTTTTCTTTTTAACAAGTTTTTACTTGTACGGCTGCTTTGATGCAATTCAAAGTGTAAAAAGTGCAATAAAAATAAAGTTGACTTGAAAGAGGGTAAATTATAGGAGTTTTCATTTTTGAATGAACTGTTCCTTTAAGTATGAGTGAATTGACTCCAAAGACGCTGCAAAACAAATCTTTGTGATTTGTTGACGAAATGATTTTCCTCAGAACAGAGTTTGAATAGCTGTCATTGGACAATTAATGGATGCTATTTACCCCTGTGGCAGTCAACTTGCACTTCAGCTGTAGTATTTAATTACTTTATACAAAATGGGTGTGAACGTGAGATGCATGATATTAAAGACACTGAAAACATTTTCTTTCGTGATATATTTGTTAAATCTTTTTTGAACACTTGAGTTAAATGAGACAGTACAGTAACCAAGTGCACAACATAGGCTGAAACAAATGTAATACATGGGAACGAATTTAACAGTTTAAAATGCTTCCCAGAATGCACTTCGGTTAAGATATTGCTTTATAGATGCAGAACTGTAATGGCTGCTTTTCTATTTGAGTTCATTCAGAGTTTGTGGGCATTTCTGTTCTAAAATACTGGGGGAAAAATGAATAATATTCAAATAATAGACCAAGCTTTGACCATAAATGCTCCAAAACGTCACTTTCAATAAATGATGTTTGGTTCTGGGTTAACACGTCAGATATATGATATAGACAGACATACACAAAAATATTTCTTTGGCATGAAGAAAAGCATTGAAACCTGCGGGCAACGTGTACAAAGTATCAGGTAAATAAAAGATTGTGTTAATATTTCATGTTTGATAGTTGCGCTAGTATGCTTTACTCGGCGTGGATCTTCTTCAACTAGAAGATCAGTATCAGGATTGTTATTCGACTACACATTGAAGCAGGACGATGAGAAGCACGGCAGGGATGACGTTCAGCGATTCTGCACTATCATGGACGTCAAGCGACGTTCCTCCTCCGTCGCCTGAACGTTACAACATCAAAAGATAATAGAAGTGTATTAGAACGTCATCGATGAGCTGTTTTTGACACGACTTGTATGAAACCGAAAGGGTGAACTATTTGATATCTCTGTGTTTACTCACTTTTGATCAGATTCGCTGACTTCACGTTTAGCCAGTATACAGTACGCTGCTGCGCTACAGTCGCGCTAAGGAAGAAGATCATAAATATTTAAGTCTAAATCACATTTTTTCATAATTTATTCACTCTCGTGTGGTTGTCAACGTGTATGTGATTCTTTCTTCAGTGGAACACAAAAGAAGATATTTTGAGAAATGTCTCAGTGGTTTGGTGTTCATACGATGGAAGTCAATGGGGTTCAGCGTTGTTTGAGCAACGTTCTTCCAAATATCTTCTGCTGTGTTCTGCTGAAGAACGAAAGTCATACAGGTTTGACACGACGTGATTTAGGTTTGTTATTGATCGCTCTTACACAAAGTAAACACTGTTGGCTGTGGCAGGTGGAGTCCAGGTGTAGACGGTGGAGTTGTCTTTAGTGTTAGTGTTGGCGTGAGTAATGGCACCCTGCAGGTTTTCTGCACACTGGAAAACACAAACGCGTGACTTTCAGATGGAAATCAACAACATTATATACAACAATATAACAATCATACATTTATGTAAACGGACAGCTGAGTGTTTATCAATTGTCTTATGGGGGTTAAGAGATCAATTGGAAATGCATGTTGCATTATGCACATTTGCGATATATCGTGATGATTTACTGAGGTACAACAGAAGCTCAGTCGAGCATGACCTGCAGGAGCTTTGTGTTGGCTGGAGGCGTCTGCCAGGTTCCTATTGCTGTAGTGTCAGAGCCGGATCGAGCCTCCAGCAGCACACCATGATAATCCGGCCCTTTAATGACAACTGATAACAAACAAATCAACTGACAACCATATTTGGGAATAAATTCATTAGAATTATTTTAAATGCATATACGTAAATCTTAAAACATTTTTCCATAATAAGAAGACTGCCAACATTGTGTTCTGACTTGCATCAACTCCGTCAAGAAGACTTTGTCAATAACTCTAAAGACCAGTTTTCCCAGTGCCTGCTCAATATGGATGCCACGGTAGGACCCGATCTGATAAGCTTTCTGTTTTTTTATATTTAAAGTACACTGTAAACCCGCATAAGTTACCAATACTCAAAGAAATGACAGCAACTTGTTGCCTCCAATGCTTTGAGATTTAGAGGTTCTTGGTTTCAGCAAGCAGAACTTTCAACTTTTCATTAAAGTTAAATTAAAGTTCTTAATACGTCTTCGTAAGCGTGACCTAAATATTTCATTCATCATTCACATCGTGAAATTAAGCGGACAGAACTTCAAAAATAAAAACACAGAGATGTATTTTAAGTTAATTAAACTCAATTTTATTTCTTAGTCTTAATATGCAAGAATCAAATACCTTGACATGTGAAACCCAAAACGAGCCAGAAGAGACTCATCTCAAAACTGGCATAAGCACAGTCATTACTGGCCGGTGTCATAGCTCATGTTCCAGGTTACACGTCGCCTCCCACAGCCTAAGCACACGCACAACTCTTCTAAACGGCACTTACCACAAAACTGAGAAATATGTCAAACTCTTCTAAATATCAAAGCCTTTAACTTTACTGAAAAACACATCAAATAATCATATTTTAAAATGTACTCTCCTAATGCAGTCTGACGCAAAGCATGCTGGGAATTGGAAATCCTTCTCGACCGATTGTGTTGAATTTACATCTTTAAATTGAGTAAATTGAACGAGGAGTTCAAGTTAAAACCTCACGTTAATCAAAAAGAATCATTATACTTTACTCAAAAGTAAAAATGTGCTTCAGGAACTTAAAACATTTGATATAAAATTAAATTAACACGACTTAATCTGTAATCATTTGGGTTCATGTTGAAGGTTCCGCGGTCACTGCCTTAACACGTCAACTCCGCCACCCCAGTGTGATCATTTCTGTTAATAGTTCATCTTTGCATTCTTGTTTTGTTTACCAAGGCAACTTCAAGAGAGGAAAAATGGTTAAGATGGAAAAAATATTCAACTTTGTCAACTCCGTCAGGTTTCATGTATGACGGAGTTGACAAGTGCCCACAAAAACTCCATATGAGGTGACATTCTTTTTGAATACGGGTATTTATTCTAATGTTGTTTCATTATACTACTCATCTATACAGTAAATAATAAATGGTTGTAAAAAAAGTCATCCCCTACCTGTGATTGGTTTGCCAGTCTGGAGACTGGTGCTGCCGGTGTGGATTGTATATGGAGCAGGTGTTGGCTGTGGTTGTACACCTGTGTGCCTCGGCATCATATCCACACATGTAGAAACCGGCGCCCCGTTTGGTAAACAACTAGCACAAGTGAAAACCTGCAGTATGACAAACCCCAAGAGTGTGCCATCCATTTTTCCCTTACACACAATCAGAAGGTCCAACACCAACTAACTTAAACACATTCTCCAGAACTCATGCCGGACAATCGACTTTTGAATGGCGCTTTTGCTGAGTCACAGAGGCATGGCTGATGTATGTCAGCGGGACACCCGTCCCTCCCCTGCGTGAAGTACTCACATGGTGTCAGGTGAAGGCCAGTTTCAGGAATCTGTCATTGATCTGGACTATGGAACAAAGACGTCCTCTGTCATGATCAAAACATGCATATAAAATCTCAATTTTCCAGTCGGACTCGTGCTGGATCACTGCATGTTGTGTAGGGCAGTGGTTCTCAAACTTTTTCATTGTAAGGCCCCCTTTGTGTTAAGTGCATCGCTTTGCGGCCCCCCATATAAAGACGTATAATCTTAAACTTAGAATTTTTATTAAACCAAAAACATTCAGTTATACAATGCTGGAACCTCAATTCTTTTGGTTGGTGGTGTCATTTTTCTGATGTTTGATTGCATAAAATCTATGATAAATTTCTATTTTTCATAAAATGCCACAAAATCTGTGGCCCCCCTGGATCCATCTTGGGGCCCCCCAGGGGACCACGGCCCCCAGTTTGAGAACCACTGGTGTAGACGGTGTGTGACATGTGACCTTTGGAAGTGCCCTTCTTTAAGACGGTCATTTATCGAACACTTTAATCGCTACAACCCACAGTTGAGACATTTCTTATTCATGATGTAGACACAGATATATAACGGCACCAAATGCATTCAGACATTTAAGTCATGCTGGCTTGAAGACGCTGTGGCAAGGGGGGTGTGATTTAGCAAGGTCTGCAGCGGGAGAGAAGGCTGAGAGAAGAGTGGTGAGTAAATGGGGTGCGAAGTGCAAATGATGATCAGCTGTCCTCTATTCCAGTGATTGGTGTGGGGATGCATATAAACAGCTCGGAGACAGGAGCCGGGTGTGTGAGAGCCAGCAGAGTCTACTGCGGAGACAGAGCAAGAGAGAGAAAGCCTGAGAGAGGAGTGCTTCACGAGAGGATCGTCAGCTCCAGTGGAATACGGAGGCTGGAAACAGAGACGCGCAGCGTCAGCATTGAACTGTGATATATTTTTGTTAATAAACCGTACTTCTCCTCTGCAGTAGTCAACCTGTCCCCGATCTCTTCCTTCTCACCTACACGAACCTTGCTACAGTGGTGCCGAAACCCGGGAGAAGGAAGTAGGAAGCCGTGGCCAGATGCAAGCTCCGCCGGCAACCCCGTTTGCGGACGTCATCTCGTCCCTCGCGGTCCTCCACCGCGAGCAACACCAGGCGCTTCTGCAGCTGAGGGCAGACCAGGAGGCCCGCTTCCAGGCTATCCTCCAGGCCCAGAAAGAGGACCGCGAGGCGTTCCGGAGCTGGGTGGACCGGGAGGTTCAGGCTGGGGGCCGTACGGAAGTGGCATCGGGTTCCCACCTGTGGCTGACAAAGATGGGACCCCAGGATGAGCCGGAGGCGTTCCTCGGCCTTTTTGAGAAAGCTGCTGAGTCCAGCGGTTGGCCGAGGGACAGGTGGGCAATCCGGCTCCTCCCCCTCTTGTCCGGAGAGTCACAGGTGGCGGCGCAACAGCTGGCCCCAGAGAGCCTCCTGGTTTACGATGAGCTGAGGAGGGCCATTCTACAGCGGGTCGGCCGGAGCCCAGAGGAGCATCGCCAGCGTTTCCGGACGCTGGGCTTGGCAGAAACCGGTCGACCCTTCGCCCTCGCTCAGCAGCTCCGGGACTCGTGCCGCAGATGGCTGAGGGTCGAGGAAGGCGACGTGGAGAAGATCGTCGACCGGGTGGTGCTGGAGCAGTTTGCCACCCGTCTTCCCCGGCAGACAGCTGCGTGGGTCCAGTGCCACCGGCCGTCGTCGCTGGACTCGGCCATCCAGCTGGCGGAGGACCATTTGGTCACGTGCCCCGGGGTCGGGGAGGCAATTCCATCGGCCTCGCTCTCACACACCCCCACACCTCCTCCAAGTCGACCAGTGCCGGCTCCTCGAGCCCGGCCACCGGGTCCACCGCGGTTCCCGCCTCGGGGGCGAGGCGGGACTGTTCCTCGGCCCGATGATGGGTCCAGCGGGATGCAGGGACGCACCGGCGGATCGGCGCTGGAGGAACACCACCCCATGTCTCCGTCCTCCCCACACCAAGCACCGCCCCCATTTTCTGCCGCCCGGGCGGCGGGTAGGTCTGGGCCGGCCTGTTGGCGCTGCGGGGATCCGGACCATTTTCTCGACCGATGTCCCATGATGGATGTGGGGTTAATGGTTCGGGTCCCGGACGCGCCTCAGGCTGCCCCCGGTCAGGCTGGCGAGTACCAGATACCAGTGAGTATTGGGGGGGTACCTATCGGGCTCTGGTGGATTCCGGTTGCAACCAGACCTCGATCCACCAAAGCCTGATTCGATCCGTGGCATGGGATAAAGGCCGCGCGGTTAAGGTACGGTGTGTGCACGGGGATGTGGTTCAATATCCCCTCATGTCGCTGCCAATAAAATTTAAAGGGAAAAAGCATAGAGTTGAGGTGGCCGTTAATCCGCACCTCCGACATCCGTTAATTCTAGGGACGAATTGGCCTGCTTTTCCAGAATTATTAAGGGTTTTATGCACGGATGTTGCTTGGGGAAAGGGAAACCGGGGAAGGCGAGGGCTCGTGCAGGCGGGCAGTGCAGAACCCGGCTCGCAGGGGTCTGACTCCGGGGGAGGAGAAAGCGGGATCGAGAGGCTGATCCTCTCGGACCGCGATGACTTTCCCCTGGAGCAGGCCCAGGACGAGACCTTAAAACGGGCTTTTGAGCATGTCTCGTCCATTGACGGGCAGCCGGTGCAGCCTGCCCGACCTCTCGCCTACCCCTATTTTGCACTTCGGAACAATCGGTTATATCGAGTGGCCCAGGACGCTCAGACCAAAGAGGATATAACCCAATTATTAGTTCCAAAGAGCCGCCGGGAAATGCTTTTTCAGGCGGCTCATTGTAATCCAATGGCAGGACATCTGGGGCAAACTAACACATTAAATCGTCTCATGGCCCGGTTTTTTTGGCCGGGCATTCACGACAATGTGCGCAGGTGGTGCGCGTCTTGCCGTGAATGTCAGTTGGTGAATCCACCGGCCACACCAAAAGCGCCATTGCGCCCTCTTCCGTTGATGCAGGTCCCCTTCGAACGAATTGGGATGGACCTCATCGGGCCATTAGAACGATCAGCACGGGGACATCGGTTTGCTTTAGTCATAGTGGACTATGCAACCCGATATCCCGAGGCAGTAGCCTTGCGCAACATTTCGGCAAAGTGTGTTGCGGAGGCTCTGTTTCGTATCATCTCCCGGGTGGGGATCCCCCGCGAGGTCCTCACGGATCAAGGCACGGCGTTCATGTCACGCACACTGCGCGAGCTATACGAATTATTGGGCATTAAATCGATCCGGACCAGCGTCTTTCACCCACAAACAGACGGCCTGGTGGAGCGGTTTAATCGCACATTAAAGACCATGATTCGTAAGTTCGTACACGAGGACGCCAAAAATTGGGATAAGTGGTTGGAACCCCTATTGTTCGCGGTACGGGAGGTCCCGCAAGCCTCCACAGGGTTTTCCCCGTTTGAGCTTCTTTACGGGCGGCAACCTCGAGGGGTGCTGGACGTATTGAAGGAAACCTGGGAGGACGGGCCGTCCACGAGCAAAAATGAAATTCAGTATGTCATGGACCTGAGAACAAAACTCCATACACTGGGGCGGCTATCTATGGAGAATTTGTTACAGGCCCAGGACAAGCAAAGCCGCGGGTATAATAGGGGAACCAACTTGCGAAAATTCACTCCGGGAGAGAAGGTACTTGTATTACTCCCTACTTCCAGTTCAAAATTACTTGCAAAGTGGCAAGGACCCTTTGAGGTTACACGGCAGGTAGGGGATCTCGATTATGAGGTCGTACGAACAGACAGGCGGGGAGCACGGCAAATTTACCACCTCAACCTCCTTAAAAAATGGAGTGAGGAGGAGTCCGTGATGTTGGCGACGGTGGTAACGGGAGAGGATGATCTCGGGCCGGAGGCGAATGTTAAACATCAATCCCTCGCCCTGGCCCCGGGGGGAGATCACCTCTCACCCTCGCAGCTCACGGATGTGGCCCGCCTGCAGGCGGAATTTGCGGATGTGTTCTCCCCCCTGCCTGGTCGCACGAACCTTATTCAGCACCACATTGAGACCGAGCCGGGGATAGTGGTACGAAGTAGACCCTACCGGTTACCTGAACACAAGAAAAAGGTGGTTCAGGGGGAATTAGACGCGATGTTGAAGTTGGGGGTAATAGAAGAGTCTAACAGTGACTGGGCGAGCCCGATAGTTTTAGTCCCTAAAACGGACGGCTCGATACGGTTCTGTGTAGACTATCGCAAGGTGAATGCCGTGTCGAAATTTGACGCGTATCCCATGCCGAGGATTGACGAGTTGTTAGATCGGCTAGGCACCGCTCGTTTTTTTTCGACGCTGGATTTGACGAAGGGATATTGGCAGATCCCTCTTTCCCCAGTGTCTAAAGAGAAGACAGCCTTTACCACGCCGTTCGGATTGCACCAATTTGTCACCCTTCCGTTCGGCTTGTTCGGAGCTCCGGCCACCTTCCAGCGCCTCATGGACCGCATCCTCCGGCCACATGCAACATATGCGGCTGCCTATCTGGATGATATTATCATCTACAGCAATGATTGGCAGCGGCATATGGAGCACCTGAGGGCGGTCCTGGGGACGCTGAGGGAGACCGGGCTCACGGCCAACCCGAAGAAGTGTGCGGTTGGGCGGGTGGAGGTCAGGTATCTGGGCTTCCACTTGGGTCATGGGCAGGTGCGTCCCCAAATTAACAAGACGGCAGCGGTTGCGACCTGCCCGAGGCCTAAGACCAAAAAGGAGGTGAGACAGTTTCTGGGGCTGGCGGGATATTACAGGAGGTTTGTGCCCAATTATTCGGAGCTTGCCAGCCCGCTGACTGATCTCACTAAAAAGGAGGCACCAGATCCGGTCCAGTGGACGGAGCGGTGCCAGCAGGCTTTTACCCAAGTTAAGGCTGCCCTGTGCGGCGGGCCGCTCTTACACTCGCCTAATTTTTCTCTTCCTTTTTTTCTGCAGACCGACGCGTCGGACAGAGGGCTGGGAGCTGTCCTGTCCCAGGAGATGGGGGGAGAGGAGCGGCCGGTGCTGTATATTAGCCGCAAGCTCTCAAAGAGGGAGGCTAAGTACAGCACCATCGAGAAAGAGTGTCTGGCGATCCGGTGGGCTGTTCTCACCCTCCGGTATTATCTCCTGGGGCGGGAATTCACCCTCTGGTCGGATCACGCGCCCCTCCAATGGCTCCACCGCATGAAAGATACCAACACGCGGATCACCCGTTGGTATCTGGCTTTACAGCCATTTAAATTTAAGGTGATCCACAGGCCGGGGGCACAGATGGCTGTGGCCGACTTCCTCTCCAGGCGAAGGGGGAGGGGGGAGGCTGCAGGCCGGAGGGCTCCCCGGCCTGAGTCGGGCGGTGGGGGTATGTGGCAAGGGGGGTGTGATTTAGCAAGGTCTGCAGCGGGAGAGAAGGCTGAGAGAAGAGTGGTGAGTAAATGGGGTGCGAAGTGCAAATGATGATCTGCTGTCCTCTATTCCAGTGATTGGTGTGGGGATGCATATAAACAGCTCGGAGACAGGAGCCGGGTGTGTGAGAGCCAGCAGAGTCTACTGCGGAGACAGAGCAAGAGAGAGAAAGCCTGAGAGAGGAGTGCTTCACGAGAGGATCGTCAGCTCCAGTAGAATACGGAGGCTGGAAACAGAGACGCGCAGCGTCAGCATTGAACTGTGATATATTTTTGTTAATAAACCGTACTTCTCCTCTGCAGTAGTCAACCTGTCCCCGATCTCTTCCTTCTCACCTACATGAACCTTGCTACAGACGCCATGTAATGATATGAGCACATTATATTACAAAACATTGTTTATGCAACGGGATGTTTGCGTTTAAGCTTACAAAACTACAAAATGTCAAAACAAAAAGATTATTTGTGTTTTCTTTAGCAAATACTTTTATGAATGTGTTTTTTGAATATCGCTATATAGATTTCAGAAAATCAGAAAATGATTTGCAAGGTAAATTATTAAAAACCGATTTAATATGCGTGTACATCGCGTTACAATAGCTGTTTAGTAACAATAACAAAGTGAATGTGCTGCACAAAAAAATAATGTTTCTACTTAACAAAAATGTGTTTTAAATGACAATTTTTCGTCCTGTTGGACATCTAAGGAGTTTCTGACTTTTTTTGAGAACTGGACATTCACTCTGGAAAAGAGTAAATCTGTGAATTCTTTTTTTTATTCATGTGGACAAAATCTTTTTGTTTTTAAATCTTTTATTCTAAAAGTATCTTTCTTTCAAATCTTTAGTTACATGACAAAATCATCAGGGTTTGTTTCTTCGTCTCTTATGGGAATCCCTCCCTTTATGTTTGTCTGAAGGTTTGCCGTCTTTGGCTCCTCTCTTGTCATTCAGTAAGATGGCAGGGCCTTTGCCCATCGGTTTGGTGCTTTTATCTTTAATGTAGTCTTCTTTCACCAGAGGTTCAATGATGGCGCCCGCTGTAGTGACCACCTTCGGCATGGTCATCTTCTTCACGGCGGTCTGCGTGTTCCACGTCTGGCCGACGGGAGTTCGGATGCAGGACTCAAACTGTGTCGCGTTCTGAAAGGGGAACGGCAGATGACTGACCTGTGATAGAAAAAGAGAAATAACAGTTTAACAAAATGTGTATGAACTGTTTTGATGCACTTTCCATTATAATCGTGCTAAAGTGGATCTGGACAAGGCAGCGATTATGTTTTTATGCGCAGCTTGTTCGTGAAGCACGGCTCTGTGACCAGTAGATAATGCTGCGCCGTCTGAAAGCACCACGACTTATAACGCTTATAACGTGCACTTGAGAAAGAAATACCTGTCAAACATCATCATTTTAAATATACTTTATTACCATGGCTTGAAGAACAGTGATAGAAAGAGGCCATTTCGAAAGACAGAAAGATGGCATGAACTAGTGCGCGAGAGCGCCCTCTGGTGTTCAGATGCAGCAGCCAAAACACCAAATCACCTGCTGCAGTACTTAGATGTTCTGTTCAACGTTTCTATTTTGTAAGCCTAGGTCAAAATACAATAATAGCTTTTGTAAAGTGAGCATTTATTATTTAAATTCTGTGTCCTTTAACTCGCATTTTTATTCTGCATCGAGTTTGCTGCCTTAATTCAAACTGAATTAAAACCGTAAAATGCATTCTCATTCTCAACGCTGGAATGAGATCGCACTAAAATGTGAATTTGTGATTTTACTATGAAATCATTGACATGTTTTGAATGACAGTAGATGTGATTGGTTACCTGATGGGTGGCTATGGATGAATTTCTCTTCTCCGATATGATGACATCAGGCAGTTTCTGGTCCTGTCTGGATGGTGGTGGAGCCATTTTCTTCCTAAATCTAGAAACAAAGAAAAGAAAAAACTGAGAACCTTTTAGTCGGGTGTGAATCTGTAGAATCTAGTTAAAAATTTTGCTTTCAAAAATTTCATTTCTATATGTCCACTGCTAAAACATCGAACCTGACCATTTTCTGCAAAGCTGCTACAAAGCGAAATTGTGACAATCGCTATAAGAATAAATAAAAAAAGTGCAAATCAACCTTTTGCGTTTGTGCTGGGATGGTTTGACACCCACGCCGCCCCACTCCCCCCAGCCGGGCAGCGTCAGGTCCACCACTTTGGGTCGTCCGGCCTCTTCCTGTTTCCTCTTATCTATCAGGAAATCCGAGATGACATCATCGCCAGCAAACGCCTCCTTGATGATGGAGATCTGCTCCTCACGCTCCTAACAAACAAAAAAAAACACAGAAAGAGATTAGATTTTTCATTTCACTTCTTTCTTTATTCCAGTAAAGCCCCGTCACTCACTTCATCCTCCACCACAGTCGGCGTCAGGGCCACTTTGATGGTTTTGGCCTCTTTGGTGAGAACTTCACTGAGGTCGATTTCTCGTTTGCTCCTTTTCGCCAGCGGATCAGAAGCTGTGGGTTGAGGCATCGACGGGGCTGCGGGTGTCCCGGGTCGAGGGTCCGAAACCTCCTCCAACACCTCCAGGTCTTCCATGCTTCTGACCCGAAGCTGCCCTTCATCCAGCTGTTCTTCATCTTCTTGTTGGTCCTGTGTCGGAGCCGGGCCCTCGTGCGTCTTCTCGCTGCTCATGAGTTTGAAAAGCGTGTTGAACTGAGAAACGTCCTCCTCTTCTTCTTCTTCACTGTCGGAAATCTCCACCGTGCCGTCGCCAACCACCTCTTCTCTCGACACCTCACATGTGTTGACTACTAAAAGACAAAAAAACATCAATATTACTTCTAAAACATCACGGCGTCATTTACTCGTTTTAAACCAGAATTCTTTCATTTATACGACAGGATTTGTGCGAGTAAACAATGGCGTAATTTAACTTTGGAAACATTTCGTTCAGTTGGCTCTCGTACTTTGTTCTTCTGCTGCTGTGGGAATCAAGTCATCGTCTTCTGTCCGTCTCAACGTCCTTCTTCTCTGAAAGTCTGCGAGAAGTTCCTCTTCCTCATTCCTCTCCTCCTCCTCCTCTGATGTTTGAGGTTTGTCTGGTGTGACGCAGCTGATCTCAGGCTCTTCTTGTGGAATTCTGCTTCTCATCCAGGGATTGACGGGGTCAGTGATGGGCTCAACGTCGTTGACAAAATCAGGAACCATCTCCGATTCTTCTGGAGTCTCGTGCTCGTCGTCAGAGAGGGTCGCGATCTTCTGGGTCAGATCTTTGTTGATCTGTAACTGCTCCTGCATGGCTTTACGGGCCTCAAGAAATCAGATGCGAAGACGACATTAAAACTAGCACAAACGTCACCAAAACAATACATTTTTCTCTGAAATCGAATTCTCACCGAATCGTCGTATTTGGCCATGATGGCTTTGGATTTGGCCCACTTGCCGCTGTTTTGATGTTTCAGAGACATGCGCTCCTGTTTGGATGACACAGAGAAACATGAGTGACGTTCTTTCATTCAATCTCTCTCAGGGTTTTCTTAAAGGAGTGGTTCACTTTCAAATTAAAACGTCATGATAATTCACTCGCCAAGCCGTCCGTGTGTTTATTTCTTCTGTCGAAAACAAATCGAGTTCTTCTCCATATAATGCACTTCAACGGGGGGCTGTTGGTCAAGGTCCAAATTTCAGTTTCATCGCAGCTTCAAAAGCCTCTACGCGACACCAGCCGATGAATACATGTGGTGTCTAGTGAAACTATGAGTCATTCCCCCCCAAAAAGTGATTCAAATGTACTTATTAAACATAAATACATGGCTTGCACTGCCTCTGCAATGCACGTCCACGACTTCCGTAAGACGCAATCACACTGGAAAGATCACGCGAGACGTGGCTCTTCAAAGATTTAAACCAGTGTTGGGCGAGTTACTTTGAAAAAGTAATTAATTACTAGTTACTAATTACATGTTCTGTAGAGTAATTTGATTACTGTACAAATTAATCTCTGCAAAAAGTAATAAATTACTTATTACTAATTACTTTCTTATCTTATCTTATATCAACCTTGATTAGTAAAGTGACACAAGGATAGACACAAAACAACTTAATTCATTCAAATAAATAATATAAAACTACATAAAGTACTTATTAAAGGGGTCATATGGCGCGAATACGTGTTTTTCTGTGTCTTTGGTGTGTTATAAGTTGCTCATGCATGTATTAGACACGTAAAATTGCAGAAATGAAAGTGTGGGAACAAAAGATGCATTCTATGTAAAAGCGAATGCTCACCCAGACCTGCCTGAAACGCCTCGTGTAGCCACACCCCCACAAATCTACGTCAGTTGGTGGTCTGATTGGACTAAGACCGCCCAAATGTATACGCAAGTAAGGTGGGCGTACCTGTCAGTACAATTGAAGAGGAACCTGATGTTCCAAATATGGTCAGAGGCGTCACATTTCCCTCACACGCTTGCAGTATTCCACCAATCACTGCGCACTGGTGAACTAGCCAATCACAGCACACCTCGCTTTTCAGAGCCATGAGCTTCGTACAAAGTCTGCGCGTTTCAAACATGCACAGTATGTGGAAAATACAGCGTTTTTCAACCTTAAATCCTGTATACACATTGCATTACATCTAAAACAAACCATAATATTCATTTTAGCCGTGTCATACGACCCCTTTAAATGACTTGTATTACAAATGTGAGAAAGATGCATTAACGCATGCATTTTAAACTATTGTATACATTTAGGGTTGGGAATCGTTTCAATTTTATCGATTCCGATTCCAATTCTGATTCTGCTTATCGATTTCGATTCCTATCGATTCCCAGTTTCGATTCCTCAGTTGAAGTAAAACATTTAGATATCAACCTGTATGGTCATTTAGCCTGCTTATAGACTTGTTTGCAAAATATATATATTTATGAGCAGAGTTTTGTGTATATTTACACATAGAAACACACCTTTTCTGATTTATTACAATTTTTATAGTTGAACTACATCATGGTTAAACTGCAGTTACTATAATGCAACTATGGTTAATTTGTGATTCCTGTGCTTTAATACAAATTCTATAGCTAAACTAAAGCTTACTATAGTAAAAAAATATTGATAATTTTCATAAGGGCTTTTATTGAGATATCAGCAGATCATGCAACGCATGTACTTTTCTGAAAATATGTACACAGGAATTGATAAGAGGAATTCAAATTTTAATTTCAAGTATCCGATTCCTATTCCTTTCGATTCCGATCCGA